>NC_044195.1:0-77202 GCF_900880675.1 Sparus aurata
ATCTATATATATATACATACATATAGATATAGATGATATAGAACATACAGTAGACCATACATATATAATAGATACAACAGATACCTATAGATACATACCTACATACATATCCTACTATACCTACTATATATATATATATATAAATATAAACACATACATACATATACACACACACACCCCTGAACAATGCTGTTTTTTCTGAAATCTGACAACTGAACCCGAGGTCTGAAAATGTTAACTGTACGATGGTACTTACTAGGCAGCTGAGGAAGAATTCGTTGGAATTATCTCCAAGATACAGGGGCAGACATTGCAGGACAGCAGTGCGTGTTGTGGTGATGTCATTGGTCTATATATGGAAAAAAATGACAAAAAACAATAAGCAGAAGACTATATGACAGCAAACTTATTTGGGAAAAACAATGTCTGTGGATGTATGTGTGCTACAACGTGAGTTACAACGTTAAATTATAAAGAATTACTTGTACTGTAGTAGCAGCTGTAGGCCTAGTTGAAGCTTGCAAGCACACCACCATAAGGTGGTAATGATGAAGAAATTGAAACACTTACTTGTGTATTGATTGGCTGGAGGAGGCGATCAAGTGATTGGCCGACAACTCCTTTTTTGGATTTGAAGAGGTCAATGAGACGACTGGTATGGTGGTCCAAAGCTTCGTAGAAGTCTTTCTTGAGGTTCTTACTGGCCACTCTGTAGAACTCGGCAAACACCTTAAGAAACAAAAAAAACACATACAAAAAGACCCTAATTAGCTGACTAACCCTATTTGACTGTATGTATACACTACATTTCTCAAAAAGTAATGACCAGATTTACTCAATGATAAATCAATGGATCATTCAAACAATCTAACGAAACAGAGTAATCTACTATGAAAATAATAATTACTTGTGTTGTGGTTCAGTATAGTGCAGTGTCAGTGGGCCATACCTGACTTTCTGTGAACAGCGCAGGCCAGCGTTCCATCATCCTTTTAACTGGAGGCTGTTCTTCCACGATTTCTTTACGTCGCAAAGAAAATGTCTGGTCCATCATTTTTTTCACATTGGCTGAGTCCGGAAGCCTTTTCTTTGCTTCACTTTCAAGCTGTCTTCTAACAGACTCAAGAATATCTGCGTTTTCACCATCAGGAAAATTTGGCAAGAAATTTGTCTCACTCTGTGGGGTATGCTGTGTACTTGTACATTGTCTCTGCAAGTCTTTCTGAGATCACATGTTTCATGTCCCAAGAAACATCCATCCGAGTTCCATCCTTCATATAGGCAAGGTCTCCCTGCCTCAGTCTGAAATTTACATCCACAGAGAATTCTGGAATATCGAATGCAGGTGGCCAAGGATCCGGCCTCATCAACTGAGATTTTTCTTCACTTGTATACAGTATCTCTGTATCAGATGTGCTTGGTGAGGAAGAGAAGGACTCAAGACTTATAATTTTCAGCGTGGCTCGATCTGGCAGTTCTGACACATCTGTCAGATTGCAGAGAGCATTGTTAAACAGTGGGTCTTCAAACTGTAGTTTGAAATCATATGGTAGTGCCAGTTTAACTTTCAAGAGTTCCAAAAGAGACTCAAGGTTGCCTGGTTTCTGATCAAGGCTGATTCTTCTAATGTCACAATCAGTGACGACGACTCTGATTGGCCACTTCTGTTCCATAGTCCTACAAAGAAGAGAGCCATAAAGTTAGTGCAGCTAGCATAATATGTAATGTTTCAAAGAAACAAACAACGTGCCTCTGACTTGGTATGCCAACAAAGGAAAAACATCGTTGAACTCGGTCAACTGAGAGGCAACCAAGCCTGTGCTGCTTTGTGTCAATTCATAAGCACGAAGATGCTCATGATACCATGCAATCATTGATTTGCACAAGAAAACAATGTCCGCATTAATCACTAGCACTTGCTTAATCTGTCTGAATTCTGGAAGCCCTCCACATGAACCTACAGAAACCACCATATCTGCAGCATAGTTCATTCCATCAATATTGACAGACACAGCTGACAGGACTGTGTTTTGGAGACCACATCTTTGGTGCAAAATGTCTTGAATGTTCCCTGGGAGGGAAGAAATCATTATACTCTTGACTTTGTTTGCTTGGAGTGCTGGTTTGAAAAATGAAGCACAGTCCAAATGGTACGCCATCATCTTCTGATGTCGCCTTGCCAAAGTTAGGGGAACATTTTTGAAGTTCTGAGTTTCATGGATGACTTTTTTGAAGAAGTTGTGCTTCCCTTGGAATCTCATTGTCCACATGTCTATGAGAGGTCCAAAGACTTTCGTCAAGCGGGGATAATGCTCGATATAGTGATGCTTTGGACGGAGTCTGCAAGCTGGAAAAGCATTTAGTAGTAACTCTCTGTGCTCTGATATTTTAGATTCTAAATAGAACAAAGACTCATCTGTGAATCTCAGAGATACAACCAATTCAAGCACATCTTTTAAAACCATGAGCACCTCCCATGTTTCATCTCCCTCAGGAACAAGATGCCCAATCATTAAGGGAAGCAATCTGATTAGACACAAGTTTTCATGGCCGTTCCCTCCAAATGTCTTCTTTGAGGCAAATGTCTTTGGAACTGGTTGTGGTTTGTCCGTTTTGTCAGAAAAGGAATATGGGAATTCTTTGATGGCCTGATTTAGTGTCTCAAGAGAGATGTATTTCTTTTTTATCAGATCTTGAATGCACAGGTGCAATTCAAATGGGACCACTCCCTCCAAAAAATCATGAAGAATATCTGGAGGAAATCCATCAACAGCATGAAAATATTTCAAGTTTTCACCAAGCACACATCCGCCTTTGACTCCACAATGTGCTACTTTAGATGGGTCCTGCTTGACTTCCTGAACCTGGCTGTCATGGGCATCTTTGGTTCTCAGCGTGTAAAAACCTGAGCTGACATTTTTTGTTTGGATTTCTTCTCTTGTGGCCATACAAAACCTGCACATCCTCTCCACAATAAAGCTCTCTTGAAATCCCGCCAATGCATGGGCGGCCAAGTTATCTGCTGCAACATACAGCACAGTCCCCTTAATGCTTGCTCCCAACTTTTCAACATAAACTCCATTCTCCTCAAGTGATGCTAGGTCTTCAATAAGTGGACGTAGGACTTCATGATACCCCTTCTCTTTAACAGTGTTTACCTTGCATAAAACAGCCAACTGTATGGCATGAAGGGATGAGCGGTACTTTGGGTGTAGATTGGCAAGAACCCAATATACTGCGCACAACTTATGCTTCTTCTTAGATGTTCCGAGTGGGTTTGCAACCTCAAAGTCATCAATATACAACCCCAGGGCAATTCTGAATTCGTCTTCTGAAATGGCATTTTCACTGAAGTGAGAACCATCCCTATAGTTACTGTATCCACTTCCTTTAGAGCTGCTGGTGGTGAGAGCCTTGTCTAAAACATCATCTTTGCTCAACAGTGCCTGAAGCATTTTAATCAGTGGAATGTAAACTATATTTTGACCCTGCTTCTCAGTGACAAACTCCACAGGTTCCATGACAGGAAATTCTTTCGCAATGTAAGTTGCTCTCCTATTGGAAGTTGAAAGCGAGCCTCCAGCTGATGTGTGTTTCAAAAACACATTTGTGTCAGTCACTGCACAGACTACCTCCTTAACAACAGCATTATCAATATCAGGATAATGGCATCTGAGTATCTCCTCAACCACAGAAAACATCACGGGTTCTGAAAGTTGAAATACCTGTCCTATTTGCTGGATGATTTCTTGGAGAGCACTTTCAGATATGTTCAGTATTGTCTGCATTTTCAGGAAAAGTGAGGCCAAGTTATGCTCAAGCTGAGAGTTGAGGTCATTGACATCAACACCAACATCTGTCAGATCCTCTTCTTCTAAACTAGTGACATCTTCAGCTGGAACAGGTTCAGCTGGGACAGAGGTGCTCTCCTCAGTGCCACAGAGCTGCACAGCTATTCCTGGTTTGAACTGAAGACTAGATGTAGAATACTTCTGGTCATGATTCCTATTTTTGTGTGTGTTAAAAGTAGAGTAGACATTTGTCTCAAAGTCACAGTCCAGATAGGGGCACTGCACTTTTTGCATCAACTTCAGATGCTTGCGTAAATGAGTAAAAAATTCCTTTTTACTGCAAGGTTCATTAAACTCACACACTTGACAATTAAATGTTTGCACATAATCTTTTTCACTGGCCAACTGAGAGTGAAATCTGGATAAATGAACCTTCAGGGGAGGTTCTTGTGAAGCCACCATGCTTTAATCTATAATGCTTTAATAGCTGGCCTCTTTTTGGAGTGACAAAAGTGCAGAACTTACATGTCCACAGCATCCCTCTTCCAGTAGACACTTGAAAAAAATACAGGAGAACAATAAATTAGACTCAAAGAGACAGTGACCACCTATTGTAATGTCTAATGTTGAAGTATTTAGGATTAGCAACCTGCCCTTTGAGATGTTACTTATCACTGTTATCATTTGTCATCATATTTTAAATTTCAATCCAGTGATAGAAATAAAAACAAAAGTAAAAGGTATTATAGTAAACAGTTGTCTAAATTCTATAAGACAATACCAAAAAACTTGTTATCATCATTTTCTTACAAAAGGTTTTTAATGTAATAATTTTGCAATGGTGGATAAAAAATAATAAACATGAAATAAAAATTATTAAGAGTGACAATACCGTCTGGCAAGGATTGTGGTCCAGTCTACTGAGAAAGCTTCTTGTCAATGAAGCAGCAGTGAGGGAGGAGGTGCAGTGAGACGAATAGCTGCGTCTGCTGAACTGGTCTGGCTGGGTAAGATGGTTATCTGGTACCCTGGTGGCCAACCCAGTCTTGGTGACCGAGGGAACCTTTTTTCTAACTGCCACCAACTTCACTGCCAGAGACACCACCCTAAGGTAGGCTATATGGAGAGGAAAAAAATAAATAGTACAATTTTAACAGTCATTTTTAACAGCCATGTGTATTCTCATATCCTTCATATCTAAGCAAGATTAAATGATGAACTGATTAATATTATTTCAATAATGTTTCCAATTTTGTGTATTAAAACAGATGGCAGTTACTATGAAAAACTCCTTCAGACAAAATGTATTACTTAAGGATAAGCATTAATAATTAATCTGACCTGCATTTTGAATTTCTAAATGAAAGCAGTACCCACCTTGTCTCCTTTCTTCTGTGTTGGTTTGTTGGTTTTAGTATGTATCAGGGTCTTACACCACCTGCATGAAATAAACACAACTGGGTAAAGTCACTAGTCAGCACTGATGGGCAGTAACGCGTTAGAAGTAACCCGACTACTTTTTTCAAGTAACGAGTAAAATCAAGGGATTACAATGGCAAAAACAGTAATTAGATTACTGTTACTTTACCGCAAGCTTGCTGCGTTACTGCGTTACTAAGCCGTGATATTGTTTTGTGAGACTGTCTCGTGACAATGGCTTATGAGCGGCGCGGCGTCAGTGGTAAACAACAGACACCTGTAGATCAACAAGATATAGCACGGAGCGCGAGAGAGCAGGACCATGCAGCGTTTAATGTTTGCAAGTACCGACATAACTTTGAGTTTGACTAGGTAAAAGGTGACAAAAACCCGGCCCTCCGGTCTTGAGCCCGGACCCGATGTAGCCCGCACCGCGCGCGCTTCTCTGCTCACCGCGGCTCCCGTTGCCGGCGACGGACGTGGATCGGCCCCCTGCTCCAACGCTTTCACTGGGACAGTATTTACCTTTCTCTAGCGTTACTGGGTCAGTTATAACCGCTGTTAAGAGCAGCGGGCGTGTCCTGAGCCAGAGAAGAAGCGCCTAGTTACTGTAATGGTAATTTAATTGATGTTACACACACAATGTTTACATCCCAGCACGAGCATGACTGCACGGAGCCGAACTGAGCGACAGGCAGCCCCCCCCCCACCACCACCACCACCACACACGCGCGCGCTTCTCTCCCACCACAGCCCGTTAAGCTAAGCTAACTGGTTAACTCAGAAACAACAGAATTAAAGTGGCGCGCGCTAATCCAGCAGCTAACAGTGAGGACCTGGTGGAGACATATTAGCACTACACTGGGGCACCAGGCCGAGTCTAAGCACTTTTATCCTGATTCGCCCATGTTGAGCTGCTGCTAACGTCTGCTCTGTGAACCCGCGGGCAGACACACACAGACCAACATGCCAACAAAAAGTCAAAGAGTGGGCTTTCTTCCAACAACTCTCATTCCAAACATTAAATTATATTGACAAGATTACAAACAAGAGCTTTACACTTACCGAAACCAACGTTAGAGCCAACGTTCTGTGAGGGCAATGGCGTTCTCTTTCTTCTTCTTTAGTTAGGCAGACTAGACACAGCTATGGTGTATTGCTGCCCCTACTGTTTGTTATCGAGACCTACGTCAAATCCTTCTGTACACTCCTATTTTGTGTAGATAGTCCATCAACTTCTTTGTCTTAGGCCAAGAATCCAGATTTAAAAGCGTGTGCATATTAAAAACAGTTTCCCCATCTGTTCCAAGTTTCCTGAAGAGAGTCCTTCTTTGTTTGGAGTATATTTTGCACTGGAGTAGCACATGTTTTACTGTCTCGCTATCTCCACATTCACATTTGCCATCAGGATGCTTATCAATCAGAGCCAGCCCACTCCTCAGCCCACAGTGTCCCAGCCTCAGTCATGAGAGTAATACAGAGTCTTTTCTATTACATTTAATGGTGCACTTGCTTTTACTTACACTCTGCTGCACTATAAAGTATGCCCTTCCCTTCCTTTCCTTCTCCCAAGATTTTTGCCACTTCTCTTTTAAAAATCGGTTTATTCTTTCTGTGTACTCTGGTGCTCCATATTGTAAGTGAATTTGAACTCTTTCCTCCTTGACCGCCTTTTTTGCCATCTCATCCGCCTCCTCGTTCCCCTTCACACCCATATGTGCTGGAACCCAAAGAAATCCCACCTCATACCCTGCTTTGTGTATCCTGAAAAGAGACTGTAAAATTTCTACCACTACATCAGGTCTGTACTTGGATTTAGTTTCTTTTATTGTAGTTAAGGTTGCAGCTGAATCACTGCATATGATTGAATTTCCCTGTTTATTTTCCTCAATCCATCTTAATGCCCACAGAACTGCCACCATTTCTGCTGTGAAGACTGACATATGATCTGAAATTCTATATCCTTTTTTATAACCGATTTCAGGTATGCTAATACCAACTGCCACTCTTCCACTTTCATGATCCTTTGACCCATCTGTGTAAATTTGTAGGTGGTCTCCCCATTTTAGTTGCTGCCAGATTTTAACCTCCTTTACTACATCTTCTGACATCCTTGTTTTGCTTTTATTCAACAACTTTAGGTCAACCATGGGATCTGGAATTAACCATGCTGGAACAACTGGTCGACATACTGGAGGACAGACACTAATATCCACCATTCCAATTTCCCGTACCACCGATTTTAATTTTTCCGCAAAATTTGTTTTAGCCTTTTTTGATATTCCCATAAACTCCCAGTGCTCATTCAGAAGGTTTTTTGTTGGTATCATTTCATTTTGTCCTTTAAGCTTCATTAAATATCTCAAACCAAGTTTATGTCTTCTAATTTCTAACGGCATCTCTCCCATTTCGGCAATGGCGTTGATCGCTTGCCTGAGTTTACTTCCAGTGGTAGATGCGCGCCAACCGGAAATGGACATGCGCACTGGGGTGCGCAGCTCTGTAACTTAAGTCTCATACCACAAACCATGCTACTCACTCAGAAAAATCAAGGTCATATAACTTAAGGAAACAAGTATGCAGGTAAAAAGTGCAGAAAACTCGGTGTAAGAAAGTAAACTTAAAAAACTAGTAAAAGTTAAATGCACTATTTCATCTTTAGTCTGGACATTGTTTGCTTTTACAGTGTACTAAATTTGGCTTTACTGAGGCTGACTGTGCTCTACCAAATCGTGATTTAGTGAACTGGAAGGAGAAACAATAATGACGAGTTAATTTCATAATGCAAAGCATAAAACAATTCACACAAGACATTAATAACTGCAACAATATTCACCATAGCTAAACTTGGAGGGGGGCGCAGGAAAGACCGCTGGGCTAAATGATCATCACTGGCTGAGACTGAGGCCACAGGCTGAACATCAGCAGGGGACTGAGTGGCAGGCTGCTAAAACAAGAGGATTATCACATGCGCTGTAACAGCAACAGCATAACAGCAATGTAAACAGACATGCAATATTTTTCTAATGTTCACCTTAACAGTGTGAAAGCCACAATTACAGGTCGTGGATCCTCCAAAGAGGGTGGTCTGTCCACGGGCCTGCAAGGGGCATTTCTCAATCTGAAACAATCAAAATTGTATTCAGCCTAGAGTAAGACACTTTCTGCACCAACAGAATGACTATTTCTCATCTAGTGATAGCATGGTCATGAGTAATAGGTGGATATTTTGCTGCACTTTACCTTCTGGTAGAGGTCAAAGGCTTTGCACTGCCTTGGGGACGGTCTGTTGCCTCCTCCAGCAGGCCAAACCCCAGAGCTGGCGAATGATTTCAGCCTCGCCATCCACTCCCCCTCTCCCATTTCCTTGTGGCTCTTTGGTTTAGTGCTCATCTGAAGACAACATGGAAATAATCACAGTAGTTACAACTGTGAATCACAGCATAAACATAGTGTGCTGAACAAGTGTGCAAGTCCTGTGAAATTCCAGTCTCTGTGCGATGACAACATTTACAGACTATATTTTTAGATGATTGCTAAACACCTTTATACACATTTATCTTTATATTACAATGATGTGCTCACATGTCCTGTGCAATTATCCAACCATGGTCATATCTATCAGTGAGAGGTGTATATCATGTATACATTTCTTCATTTTGATTTTATTTCTAAATGAATCAATCACTCATTTCCTCTCATTTTGACTCCTGAGCTGCTATTACAAGTTACTGGTGTAGGATCAATAGAAGTCACGTTATCTTGTCATGTTTGCATTCAGGTAACGTTACTGTAATGACATGACTATAAGAACTGTCATACTTGGGCTTCAGGTTGGCTGATAAGGTCCTTTATTTCTTGAAAGTAGTTTAAATGAATTCACAAACTAAGCGGCAACATGACCGGTTAATATGTACAGTAGGCTTACTCAGTAGACTGTACAAGTGTATTAAGCAGAACAAATGAACAGGTACACATGGTATGGGATCGTGTAATAAGAACACACAGTGCTCCTGAAGCACATACACGCTGTCATAACGCTACCGCTACAGTTACAGTTACTTACAGTTAATGTACAGTAGATGCAGGGGCGACTTTTAGTGGGGCAGCTTAGCTAGAAATTATATAAGGATTGTGCATTTTATGATAAAAGTGTCAAATTTGGTACACTTGTAGCCAAAGACATATAGAACAAAATTAGATGTGGAGGCACAACGAATTTTCAATATGGCAGCCATTTTCAAGATGGCCGCCTGTTTTGAGATTCAATTTCACATTAACAATGGATAATAGGTGATAGAAACATGAAATTTGGTACAATTATAGCCAGAGAAATGGGGAACATGTAGAGGGATCAAGACTTTTCAATATGACAAAAATTAGATGTGGAGGCATGACAAATTTTCAATATGGCAGCCATTTTTCAAGTGACAGTGACAACTGCTTTTAGATAAAATTTCATATTAACAATGGATAATAAGAAATAGAAGCATCAAATTTGGTAGATATGCTCAAAGACACAAAGGAAAAGCAATACAGATATGGACCCATCATACATTTTAAATATGGCGACCATTTTGCAAAATGGCTGCCAGTGACAGCTCTTTTTAGATAATTTTCATAATAATGATGGACATAAATGATATGAGGATATATGTTGGATTTATCTACTAAGCATTCAAGACGGCGGGCATGCCTGGTCGCCTAGGAAAACAGTGCTTTCAATACAATTGCATTTATCTTATTTGGATATCAGTTAGGGTAAGAGTTAGGTTTAGAGTTAGGGTAGTCTGTGTAGATTTGTGTACATTCACATTTCCATGAAATAAAATTGTCCTAAATAGAGTGGATGTCAAAGCACAACCAGGGCACACTGGTGACACCACTGCTGTGAAACTCAGCATGGGGTTCAGTGACAGCTAATACACTCTGCTTTACAAAGCTTCACTTATTTGTGGTAGTTTAGTGATAGTTTAGTGGCAGTGTAGTTTAGTTTCCTAAATGCTATCTAATGTTAGCCCCACATCTAGTTGTTTATGACATGATGTAGTTAGATAGCTGCACCTGAATAGACAGGAAGTCCCAGCGTGCGAGAGACGAACCAAGGGTAACGGGGCTTTAAATGACTTTCATTTAGTTACCCGGAAGGTGTACAGATCGCACAGGAATTAAATGCCACTGGATGAACGATCGGACTAGGTGTAGGGTAGTTATCACATCTGAACCTAGTTGTATCCCAAATGTTAATGTGCTAAAAAGATAGTCCCTCGGCCTTCACTTAAGAAAATGGCTAAGAACTTTAAAGTTGTGAATCTTGTTGATCAAAGGTCTATATCTAAGACAGACTGGAATCTCTGTGCAATATGTCAGGAAGTCAAAGCAGAAGAAGCATTGACATGCCCATTGCAAAATACGCGAGTAGACAAGGGGAGTGGGTACAGTTCACTTGCAGAATATTTGACAAAGTTCAATGAACTTGGACAGCTCCCTTCAATGTTCACACTTGGACGGTTAGATGAGGGTCAAGGTATTGAAGCAGCCATGGTTGCAAATAAAGCTAAGGCTGCCATCTTGGTCACCTTCTTGAAAAAAAGTATAATCTAAATGATAGCTACCAAGTGCAATGCAGATAAATCCAACATATATCCTTGATATATAATCAACATCACATTATATCCATCATTAATATGAAAATTAATCTAAAAGCAGTTGTCACTGGCAGCCAATTTGGAAAATGACCGCCATGTAGATCATTTATGAGGGTCCATATCTGTATTTTTTTAGTGTATTTGGCCATAACGGTACCAAATTTGATGCTTATATTACATATTATCCATTGTTAATGTGAAATCTATAATATATTATCTATCTATAAACAGTTATCACTGGTGGCCATATTAAAAATGGCTGCCATATTGAAAATTTGTCGTGCCTCCACATCAAATTTTTGTCATATTGAAAAGTCTTGATTCCTCCACATGTTCCCCATGTGTTTGGCTATAACTGTACCAAATGTGATGCTCCTATCACATATTATCTATTGTTAATGTGGAATTTCATCTAAAAACAGTTGTCACTGGCGGCCATTTTGAAAAATGGCCACCATATGAAAAAGTCTTGATCTCTACATGTTCCCCATGTCTTTGGCTATAACTGTACCAAAATTTATGTTTCTATTACCTATTATCCATTGTTAATGTGAAATTTAATCTAAAAACAGTTGTCACTGGCGGCCATCTTGAAAAATGGCCGCCATATTGAAAATTTGTCGTGCCTCCACATCTATTTTTTTTCTATATGCCTTTGGCTACAAGCATACCAAATTTGATGCTTTTATCATAAAATGCACAATCCTTCTGGTTATCTGCCCCACTATTTAGCTAACGTTCACACTGGTTATCTTAACTTAGCCACCGCTAGAAAGACGTGAAACAGGTCATCAATATTGAACTAAATGATGGGTTACTTGAATCAGAACATTCTGAATTTAATGACGATATAAATATATGTTAGTTATACACAAGTGTCTCCATTCATCGTAACATTGGTACCACATAACGTTAGTAATGTTAGCGACGGCTAGTTACAATGAATGAATGACAGTTGCTGAAGAACATCATAACTGGAATGACGAAATCATAGAATTAGTCGGCGTGACGAATGTAAATATAACATTGATGACCATTCGGTCAGAAAATGGACACAATTGAATGTACTTACTGTTAATCCAATGCAAGTTTGTGTGCGCTTCGAGACGGAGGTGAAAGCGGGGTTTTTTGTTTTCTTTTTTCTCTTTGTGCGCTTTCGTTTTTTTTAAAATTAAATCTTTACAATACAAACAGTAAAAACAAGCAAGTAGAGTCATTAATACAGAAAATATATTAGTCAAGAGCAGAGCCAGGGGAAGTTTCAAATAAATACATTAAATATAGAGCATAACTGAATGATTTTAGCAGCTTTCTTATTTTTTAAATCATAGATGTTTTAATGTACTGTTCCGTTTCCTTACCAAAAGAAACAAAAGAAGGTTTAGAAATTACTAAATTTGGCTTTGTGAATATGATATTTCCCTAAATTTATCAACACATTAATTAGGTATATTTTTTTCTGCTTCTTACTTTTGTTGTCAAGGAAACCAAACAGTACATTTTTCCAAAACAAGGAAAAATCAGAGACAAGTTTAACAGTAATATATCGGGATAGGTCTTTCCAGAAAGGCTGGTGTAGGGACATTGCCAGAAAAGGTGCACCATTGTTTCTGGAGATAAAAAAAAAGAACAGTTAACACATATGTCAAGCTTAAACCTAAGGAGATATTGCTTAGCGGGATAATACCTATGTGTGATTTTGAAAGAGACTTCTCTTACTTTATTCGTAAGGAGGTATTTGTAAGGAAGGTTCCAGATATTTCCCCAATTCAGGTTGTGAACAAAGTTAGACCAATAGGGAACAACATTAGGGGTACTGGTAACCTCTCTCTGGAATAAAGAGCGAATGTTACGATTATTCCTCGTTGTGGTAGCGAAACATATATTACCAACTCCGGTCAACTTAGGGTCCAAAGCTGGTAAACAGTCTGGTTTACCAGTCCCTTTTAAGAGAGTTAGAATACCAGATGGGATGGCATCCATAACAATTGCAAACTCTTTTGGGGTGATTGGAATGCCAAAAGTGTGAAGGAATTCAGAATAATTCAGCAATGTTCCATTACCATTTAGAAGTTGGGATACTAGAATTATGTTATTATTGAACCAAGTTTTATAAAATAAAGATTTATTCTTGAACTTAATAAGCTGATTATTCCAGATGTAGCACCTATGTGGGGAGAAATTATGTTTGTAAATTAATGACCATGCTAAGAGCATTTGTTTGTGGAATTTAGATAAAATTAAGGGAATTTTTTCTATTTCATAATCACACAAAAGTAAGTATTCTAAGTATTCTAAATATTCCAACCTTAGAGAAAATATAGTTAGGTATAAAGTTCCATGAAGATGTTGGATCTTTTAGAAAGTGCTTTATCCAATTTATTTTAAAAGTATTATTAAGGGTTGTAAAATCAAGAAAGTTTAGACCACCGCTTTCAAAGGTGTTCATAATACAGGGTTCGTACACATTTTTCAAGGTCAAATTCAAGCACTTTTCAAGCACTTTTAAGTGTCATTTTCAAATTTTTCCAGCACCTTATTGCTGGGGTAAAATACATATCTACAGGAATATATACACTCATTTTTGTACATTGTATTATGCTGCGAACATCTAAAATCATGTTTCATAATAGCAAGAAGTTTAGAAATTAAAGGAGAACACAAAGTTTTATCCAAAAAAATGGAAGCCACTTGGCGTTCTTCAGGAACACTCGCACCGAGACAATGAGAGACTGAGAGCACCCTGTAATTTTCTTTTTTGACATAGATCTTTATGTTTCAGAATGCAGTGTTGGGAGTAACGCGTTACAAAAGTAATGCAATTACTGTAATGCATTACTTTTTGGTGTAACACAGTAATGTAAACAAAAAAAGGTAATATTTTACTCAGTACAAATCTCAGTAACGCGTGTTATAATGCATATAATGCATATAATGAGAACTTTTGATCGAGGAGAAGATGACTGGAAGGATGTGAAGAACATTATAGTTAAGTGCATTTTGTGTGCAAAACCAAAAGATCTCTCTACCTCGCAAAATAGCACAAGTCATTTAACGAAACATCTAGAGCGGTGTCACACTAACATTAAGCTAGTGACCAAAAGAAAGCAAACTGAGGATGAGAGCAGAGAAAAAACATTCTCCTGTACTGCGATGCTTGAACCTCAAGAAGCGAGGAGACTGGTGGCAGAGTATGTTGTCAAAGACATGCTGCCACTTTCAACAGTGGATTCTCTGTCTTTTATAAAAATTGTGAGCAAGATCCCCGTCCAGGCTAGCAATGACAAGGTAAGCTATTATTGCCTCAACAGGTTAGTGCTGCTGGGCTACTGACTGTAATATAAATATAGCGACATAATGTCAGTCTGTGTTACATCAGTTTGTATCCAGATAAAACATACAAAAACTTCTGTTAAACACAATAAACATTAGCTAAAGGGCCTTACAATGTAGGCTCCCACCTGTTTTTGAAAGGTCTGCCCAAACTGAATTTGAGTGTTATCGACCATTTTGAGATGTACGACCACTTTCTGCCCCATGAACAGATTTAGGCTACACTGGAAATCAATGTGTGTGTTTCAAAAAATGTCAATACAATGTAGATGCATTCTAAGAATATGTACTGTCCCTGATATATAGAGATGTTTAATCACATCTAGAGGACAGAAGCTTTTAGAAAATGCTTTCCCTTACGTTAATAACGATCAAGGTGTTGACATACAAAAAGTTATGACACATACTGATTTTTCAATGTAAATATTCTCATGAAACAGGTACTGCACCCCAAATGTTTCAATTTTAACACTGCAATTCATGTTCAGTATGGCCAGCCCTTTCAAAAACTGTTGTTTTCAGCGTTAGTGGTTGTATATGTTGGTGAAAGTAACTTAAAAGTAATGCAACAGTAGTGTAATGCCTTACAATTAGAATACAGTAATATCACAATGTAATAAAGTTACTGAAATGACAGTAACAAGTAATAAATAATGCTTTACTTGTTTGGAGTAACTTGCCCAACACTGTCAAAATGTGTCACCTATCTGTAAGAAGTCTTGGCTTGCCATCTAATTTACTTTATTAGAAGTAAGTAATGAGAAGTGGAGACAGTGAACATTCCCTTTTCACACTTCAAGCTCTGACTGATGTCAGTGCCTGGTGTGACGTCACAGAGACAAACTGAACAGTCAGTTTCTGACTCTGGCACTTTAGCTCTGCTGTTCACCCGTGTGAGTGACTCGTCTGCTGACTGGCTGTCAGCAGAGGAGAGATGCTCTGTGCTGCACAGAGTGCTGTTCGCTTATTAATCAAAGTTTATTAATATCGAACGTGTCATCAGTCCAAATTGCATCAAATTCCACCTTCTCCTCAGCTACCAGGCTGCATGTGTGACGACACACACACACAGGCCACAGACTGCATACACAGACAGTCAGGCGCTAACTTAACGAGGTCACGTAACGTGATTAATGGTCCGCTAATTATTCTTTAGCTTGTTATGGTTTAGCTAACGTTAGCGGTTAGCATAAACAAAGTGTTAACATGCAGCGTTGGCCTAAGTTACTCAAAAAGTCTTCACTTACATGTCATGTGACTTTAGAGCGCAGACTCTCCCACTGCACACATCTGCACATCCTTTTTGCAGACTTTGCATGACGCCACTCTTTGATTCGGTCCTCGTCATAACCATAGTTTGTACTTATAATTTTCAAGCCAATGCTCGTTAACACAGGAGCCTCCCGGCATGTTGTCATCTCCTGCTGTCGCTCTTCTAAGAGGGGCGGGGCTACACACAGACTGGCAGGTCACAGAGAGGAGCAGAGAGGCTCAGCGGAGCCCAGGAGAACACATCTCCACATACGGTTTTCTTACCGATTTTATTTCTCCTTGTAATAAGCAAACTATCCAGTCCATCTCAATTTTGTGAAAGACATAGAGTTATAATGTCAAGCACTTTCAAGCACTTAAACTAAAATCCAAGCACTTTTTAGGCCTTGAAAATACAACATTGAAATTCAAGCACTTTCACGGATTTCAAGCACCCGTACGAACCCTGATAATAACAGATTTTTTCACATAATGCGTCTTGAAAAGTAGTTTATCAATGGAATTACAAAGCTTTTGGTTAACAAACAAGGGGATCGCTGCATATGTAAGATGAGATAAACCTTTGTCAACAATACTCGACCTTTCAAGGATAAATCTCTCTGCAGCCATTGATTAAGCTTTTTCTTTGTCTTATCTTTAATCAAATTAAAGTTTACAGAGCATCGATCCTCCTCATTTTCTATTATAGTAATCCCTAGATAAGTAATCTTATCTTTGATTGGTATGTAACATACCTGGGAGGTGTCGCTTTCCTTGAGGGCAAAAAGTTCACACTTTTAAGATTTAAACAGAGTCCAGAAGCTGCGGAAAATAATTATATTGTTTTGATAGCAATTGGCACTTGGCTGGCATTTTCAAAAAATAATGTAGTATCATCTGCTAGTTGGGTGAGGATAACTTCTCTTTCTGCAATTTAGATTCCTTTTAAAGCACTATTTTTAATATGGGTGGAAAGAAGCTGTGTACATAAAATGAATAGGTAGGGGGACGCAGGGCAGCCCTGACGGATGCCTCTTTGCAGCTCAAATCTCGGTGATGTCCCATTTTTTAATCTAATAGAGCTATTGCCTTTAGAGTACATTGTTCTAACAGCTTTACAGAAAAAATCTCCAAAACCAAATTTCTCAATAGTTTGAAATATAAAGTTATGATCTACTGTGTCAAAGGCTTTATAGAAGTCCAAGAAAAAGATAAGGTTTCTGGACATAAAAATGAATGATCAATTATATCTAAGACAAGCCGATTATTGTTTGAGATATGTCTTTTTCAAATGAATCCTGATAGGACTTCATCAATAATAGGGTCTAAAACATTTTTTAATCGTTTTGCAATTATTGAGGAAAAAATTTTGTAGTCAGTGTTTAGTAATGAAATAGGTCGCCAATTATCAATAAACAGTGGATCCTTATTGGGTTTGGGGATTAACGTAATTAAGCCTTGGGTCAGTGAAGGAGGTAGAGAACCTTTTTCAACACTTTCTAATATTACTTCAAGTAGAAAGGGAGCTAGATCTTGAGTAAAAGCCTGATAAAACTCTGCAGAGAGGCCATCAACTCCAGGAGATTTGTTATTTTTACAATGTTCAACTGCAAATGTGATTTCCTGCAAGGTTATAGGGTCATCGCAGAATTTCCTATCATCTTGAGAGATTGGTGTGACGATAAGAGAGTTCAAGAATGTAGTGGTTGATTGATGGCAATATTTCGATTTGTATACATTTCTATAGAAGTCCGAACAGAAAACAGCTATGCTCTTCGGATTATCAGTTACAGTATCGTTGATGTTAAATTGCTGGATTAAATTGAATTTCCCGTGATATTTTTCTAAACCGAAAAAATAGGCAGAGTTCTGTTCCCCGTCTTCAATCCACCTTTTTCTTGACCTTATAAAGGCACCTTTTGCTTTGTTGGAGTAAATCTCATTTAGTTTAAGTTGTTCCGAAATTAAGGTTAGTCTTTCCTCTTCTGATATATCTGTAGGGTCCTTCTGGTACAAAGAAATTATGTTAGAGACCACCCTTTCTTCCTCCAATTTACGATTTTTAGATAGGTTACCACCATACTTCCTCAAATATTGACCAGCTTTAAATTTCAAAAGTTCCCAATTGCTACCAAAAGCATCCTCTGACTTTGCTTTGTTCCAAAATTCCAATATAATTTTTTTTATGTCTGATTTTACCACCTGTGTTGTAAAAGTGAACTGTTTAGTTTCCAGTAGGCATTTCTACATTTTGTAGAGGGGGCAGAGTGTAAGGGGATAAAGATGGAGACTGCATTATGATCTGTTAATGGGGTTGTGATGATATTAACTGATATTTTATCAATATTCAAATGATCAGACACTAACCAATAGTCCAATCGTGAACGTCTGGTGGCACTTCTATTACTCCAAGTAAACGCCTTCATATTAGGATTGTTAAACCTCCACACATCAATCAAGTTAAATTTTTACATAAATAATTTGAGGTTTTCATTTACTGCAGTGGAGACACGCGGAGGCCAACAGTCAATGTTTGGAAAGTTAATAAGAGTATTTTGTATATGCTTCTCTAATGTTTCAAGCACTATGTCGTTCTCATGGTTAGAATTATAGCCATATATGTTAATAACTATCACAGTAAAGTTTTCAATGGTTAACACTTGAAGGATAAAATGACCTGACAGATATTACTGACAGATAAAAGAATAGTCCCTGGAAAATTATATTTTAGAGTCGCAACACCAGCAGAATGTTCAGACCCGTGAGCCTGCCACAGATCATTCCCCCACTGGGATCTCCATCATCTGGAACTGAATGTGACTCTTGAATGAAACAAAAATCAGATTTGTGCTGCCTGACAAACAAAAATAACGCTTTGCGCTTAACAAAATCCCTTATCCCCCTGGCATTGAGAGTAATGATAGATAAAGACGTATTAACAACAACAGATAGAACAATGTAAGAAAAAAAGTTGGATGAAACTAGACTTTAACCTTACTGTAAGGAGCTGCACCATTTTAACTTAAATAAAAAGTACATAGTGAAACTTAGTAAAACAAAAAAATAATAGAGATACCCAGGTTCTCAGTCGACAAATTAACACAAACCAGTTATTAGCAATTAATAAACATAAAATGCTAGTCTCTATGACAAGGCAAAAAATTTGACTGGATGTAATAAATGTTGTCTTGTAAACATACTCGGTTGAGTTTCATAAATGTGCTCATCAGACCTTAAAAAAAATTTAACAAATAAAGTGTTTCTCAGAACAATTAGAAGAACATAAACACAGTGAATGAAAAGCACTTTGGTTATTATAGCTTAACTCGGCTTAAGGCACATGTTGACAGGTGTGGCGTTATCCACTTTCAGGTAGCTGGAAACAGTTCACCCCCGCAAAGGCTCGACCTCCAACGAAGTAGGCAGCCTTCCCTTGTTCTCGCGCTTTAGCCACCAGCGGCCACAGCTGCATCCTTCGCTCTCTGACAGCTGGGTACAGGTCAAAACATAGCTTGTTGTTTTGAAGGAAGTCGGACATCTTTGCAGCTTTCCAGACGGCGTTGCCAAACCAAACTGTAGAATTATCCCTCGAGGCTTGGTGGCATCTTTCTTTGGTTGGCCGAGACGGTGCACTGAGTCAATAACATCGGGGAGTTTGTCCTTGTGCTCCTGCAGGATGGACTGACAGATGTGTATCACCTCTTGGCGGACGTTATGGTCTTTGTTTTCAGCCATACCATAGAGTCGCAGGTTCCACCGTCGCGAATAGTTTTGCAGCTCAGTTATTCGTTGTTCCAGTAGGCTCGCCTTTTTCTCCGCCACGTTGACTCGGTCATCAATGTGTGTCACTTTACCTTTCACTTCACGGATCTCAGTGCAGGCAAAGTCAACCGTCTTCTTTAGCCCCTCAATTTTCAGTGTATTGTTGGAAATCATTCTCTCCACATTCTTCTCCAGAGAGTCGATTCTCGTGTTGAAGATGTCTGAGATTTTCTGCACAATACCTTCACTGTCTAGATCCAAGGAGCACTGCGACTTCATTTTCTTTGGAGTAGGAGGTTTGGAGGGAGTTGTGGAAGGAGTTATGGGGAGAGGGGGGAAATCTGGGTCGCCGAGGGAGATCACAGGCGCATATTAGGGGTGGGCGATATTGCAAATTTTGGTATCGATCTGATACCAAGTAAATACAGGGCCAGTATTGCCAATACCGATACCAATACTGATTTCTAATCAATGAATGATTTTGTACTTATGCCTTTAATTAGTTGACCATTATTAATAACGATAAAACACAGGACAAAGATTTTAGCCAAATAAGAAAAATTACATTTAACATAATTAAATCTATAACCTATCTGCATGTAGCCTAAATAGGAATACTAATGTCCCTTCAACAGATACACAAAAGGGTTATCATATATATATATAAATATAAGTATATATTTTTGTGTTACAGTTACAGTGAACCTGAGTGAGTGGAGTGAGAGAGGTGAAGAGGAGCGCTGCGCTTTAAAGCTTTAAAGCTTTAAAGAGCGCTAGAAGCTCCTATTTGCCAGTTATAGTTGACTAAGCTGTATTTCAGTCAAAAATCCTTTCTCGAGTGACATTGTACTCAAAATGTCTGAACTTTAGCTAATTATAGTATTGAAACATGGTTTCAGCTGTTCTTTCATTCGTTTTAGCCACAAGTATTTTCTGGCCATGTCAAGCTTTTCAGAGCGCTAGAAGCTCCTTTTTGCCAGTTATAGTTGACTAAGCTGTATTTCAGTCAAAAATCCTTTCTCGAGTGACATTGTACTCAAAGTGTCTGAACTTTAGCTAATTATAGTATTGAAACATGGTTTCAGCTGTTCTATCATTCGTTTTACCCAGAAGTATTTTCTGGTCATGTTAAGCTTTTCAGAGCGTAAGAAGCTCGTTTTTGCCCTCATAATAGACTAAGCTGTATTTCAGTCAAAATTCTTCATCAAGGGAAATTGTACTCAAAGTGTGTGAACTTTACCTAATTATAGTAGTGAAACATGGTTTCAGCTGTTCTATCATTCATTTTGGCCAGAAGTATTTTCTGGCCATGTTAAGCTTTTCCGAGCACTAGAAGCTCATGCTTGCCAGTTATAGTTGACTGAGCTGTATTTCAGTCAAAAATGCTTTCCCAAGTGACACTGTTCTCAAAGTGTGTGAACTTCACCTAATTATAGTATTGAAACATGGTTTCAGCTGTTCTATCATTTGTTTTAGCCAGAAGTATTTTCTGGCCATATTGAGCTTTGCTCCTGTCGCTCTGAAATGCTCAAACATGAGAGGAAAGACCTCTGACTGAAACCAATGTTGGAACAGCTGAAGACCCGTTTGCAATATCATAATTAGGTATTTTTTTTAACATCTGTTTATTGGTTTTTCATTAACAGGGCATTGTATGAATATGAGTTACATCAAATGTCATAGAAAGATCATGTTCACATACATATCAACAGAAACAGCCTAAAATCAAAACGAAAGATACATTAAATTACAGGGTTACATTATAAAGTAATTATCGACACCACAGCAGAAAGTCACAATGGTTATTATTGCCTCGTTTTTGCATAGTCAATAAAGGGTTGCCAAGTCTTGTAAAATTTGTCAACTGAGCCTTGTAGGCTGAATCTGATCTTTTCCAGCCTCAGGTGCTGCATAACATCTCTTATGAATATAGTGTAGGTTGGGGGTTGAGCCTGCTTCCAGTTCAATAAAATTAATCTACGTGCTAGCAGGGTTATAAACCTCACCATAGTTGAAGAGAGTCCTTTAAGAGGACTGTCTTCTCCTGGTACCCCAAACACAGCCAGTAGCGGGTCAGGTCTAATCGTGTGTCCTAAAATATCAGACAGCATTTTGAATATAGAGTTCCAGAAAGTGGATAATTTTGGACAACTCCAAAACATGTGCCCTAGTGAGGCAGGGAATGCTCCACATCGGTCACACAGAGGATTTATGCTAGGAAACATTTTTGAAAGCTTGACCTTTGAAAGATGGAGACGATGCAACACCATGAACTGTATGAGACCATGTCTAGCACAAATAGACGCTGAGTGCACCCCGTCCTGCGCCCTTATCCACTGCTCTTCCTTTAAGCCAATGCCCAAATCCTCCTCCCATGCAGATTTCAGAAAGTCCATAGATGTATTTAATTGTTTAGATATATGGTTATAAATATATGAAATTGTCCCTCTGGATGAAGGATCCACAGAGAACAACAAATCCAGCTGGGTACTACCAGGTTCATTAGGAAACGCTGTTGTATTTGATTGGACATAATTGTGAATTTGTAGATATCTAAAGAAATGATTTTGAGGCAAGTTGAATTTCTTATGCAATAATTCAAAAGAGGGAAACACACCATTAATATAAAGATCCTTCATTTTCATTATACCATTACATGTGCATAACTGAAAAGAGCTATCTAGTATAGAGGGATGGAAGTGGTGGTTTGCACACAGAGGGGCAACAAAAGAGTTCCCTTGCCAACCAAAATGTTGCCTTATTTTTGTCCAGATTTTGAGGGATTGTTTCACAATGGGGTAATAATAATTATATATATCAATAAAACAATAATTTGTTCAGTTGTTCAGTTATAGCAGAGATGCATTCTACTCGTCGTTTATTAGCAGCCGCACTGTAAATTATTTGGCCACGGAGGTAAGCCTTTAAAGTCTCCTAGACCGTTTCCTTTGAAAGGTCTTCTGTGTCATTTGTTGACAGAAAGAATTTAATCTGAGATGCTACAAAGTCCTTGAAAGATTCGTCTGCTAATAGAAGATTATTAAAGCGCCATGTTCTGGACATTTTCTTGTTCAAGAATGAAAGTTGCATTAAATGTGGCGCATGGTCTGAAATAACTATGGCTACATAGTCACACCGAGGGGAGTAATTTACAGTCGATTACAGTCGATTAAAAATTAATCAATCCGAGTGTATGAGTGATGAACTGAGGAGACAAATGAGAAACTATGAGATGACGGATTTTTAAAGCGCCAGGGATCAGTGATTTTAAAGGTGTTAAGGAAAGATCTAATTAGTTTAGCCGATTTTGATAGTGATTGCGTTTTAGTAGATGACCTATCTAATTTGGGGTCAAGGACACAGTTTAAGTCCCCTCCCATAATGAGGATATGAGTGTTTAAATCTGTTAAGTCTGGACTTTTTGAACAGAATCTCACTTGAGAAAACATTATTAAGTGAAATATTGCTTATTTTGTTTTAAAGGGCAAAACAGGCTCATATCGCCCTGAAAGCCCGAAAATTGAGAGGAAAGGCTTCTGACCGAAACGAATGTATGAACAGCTGAAGACACGTTTGCAATGTCATAATGGGCTCTTTGCACGTCAGCCTTCACGTTCATCTTATACGGCTCACTCACTTCCAGTTGCCTAAAGATGGCGCTCTTCTACAGTTGATGCCTGACAGACCTGCTGAAGATGACGATTAACGATGTCCATCGCATTTGTCAAGCCTCAGCGAAAGCCCCGAAGAGCAAGTTGGAGAAGGGATGTAGCATGTACGCAAATTCTTATGTGTTTGAATATGAAGGTGAGTCTTCTATACTTGTATCTTTGTGGTTGGGATAGCTAGAAGCTAATGTTAGTTACAGTTAACAGTTACAACAGTAAACATTGAGCCTACTCGCGGACAATGCCGTTTATTTGTTTCAATCACTTCACAGACCAGGCGTTTATTTGGGACCAGGCAGCAAATTGGGACAGGCATTTAATTCCTTCCTCTCAAAAATCAGGGATGAAAATGTTATGAGGAAACGATGTAGCCAATGTAGTGGCGGAGGAAACGATGTAGCCAACCAGCACTCGCTGCAAACTCCTCATCTCTGCTGTCACTCACGATGGCATACATTTGTTTCTCCATCGCCCTGATCATTTTGCGGGACACTCTCTCATGGTGTGCCCGTTTGCAGATAACTCATCCCCGCTTTTTTATCTCCAGCTCCTCGCTAGCCTTCTTCCTTCCTCCACCAGGCAGCCTTGCCATGTTGCTGTCCTCCTCGGAAAGACGCTGAGGCTCCGTTTGATTTTTTTTTTCGCCAGTCTCTAACTCTGTTCTGGTCGACAGAGAAACATCTAGCGGCTAGCGGAGTTTTCCTCTGCATATTTTAAGATATAAAGTTTGAATTTCAAGTCGTACTTTTTATTGTTTTTGCTGCACCGGAGCCATGGCGATCATCAATGTGATATTGACTGACAGAAAGCAGCACAATACGTGAAAAAGGCCCTGCGGTTAATTGAAACCGCAGGGTCCATTATTTGGTAATATATATGGTACAACAGTACAGCACATAACTAAATTAATGTTGTATACTAGCTTGAGTACATTATGCTTTAATCTGTGTCTGCAATTGTTAGTGTCAAATAAAGACAAGGAGACAGGAGAGATAGCTGTCCGGGCTATTTGCTTCAGATCCATGAAGAAGAACGACACATTGCATACGGCTAAAGTAGGGCATTTTAATTTGTAGTCTCAATCAGATCAATTCTATTTGGCCGCTGTCATATTATTATCATATATTATAAGGTAGATACAACAACACTGACTGGTTTTTTTTTCACTATCAACATATGGTTCTTAAAGACTCAGCGCCTGTCATCATGGTGATGTCCAGGTGCTCATGTGTAGCTGGTAATGCTATATGAAACCACACAGTGGCTCTGCTGTTTCAAACAGCCCATTATTCACAACTTAGTGTTCCAATGGTTCCCCCTGTCTATAGCTGTACAGAGCAAGAACAACAATGGCACAAGCCCCGGACAGCTGCAAGTTTAACTCTTACTTTTGCATTGGCATTCAACTTTGAAACTTTCCTGACCATTGATGTCACATTTAAGACTTTCACTTGTACCTTATTTCTTGCTCTTAACTTCACAGGGTGTAAAAGGACCTGTTGGTGAGATGGTGGTCATCAAGCCTGTAGAAGGCCGGATGTGCAAAGGAGGATTGCGGTAAGTGTGGGCATCTTTGAGCAGTGGTTAGCCGACATCTGGGAGAGCGTGGTTCGAACAGAGCCATTTGAATTGTATGTGCAAGTATGAAAATTAAGTTGCCTATGTTCTGTTTTATTCAAAGGAGTTGTAGGAGCCTAAGTGCAGTTTTCATGTTGATGGAGTAATTTAAGTTCATAAAGAGGAATAAGGATAAAAATATTGACATGGTTTACAATTCATACATATGTAATAAGTACATGTTTGGGTAATTTCAGTGTTGGTTGAGAGTTAAAATGATCCTTTAACGTGTATTTGTGGTACTTTATAGTGGCAGGATGTATTTTTGAACTGCACCTTTAATTTGGCACTCTCGCCTGTTTTTTGGGTAGATGACGTTAATTTTCTGGTCAGTCAGGACAAGCGGGGAGTGGAGCCAGATAGTTTTTTGACCTCTTTCCAACTCTTTTTTACACTCTTGCTCTCACAATTATCACACGTATAGGACGCAATTTGTATTCATTTTTGACAATTAAATTTTTGTATTTTTCCTGCATTTTGAAAGTAAATGCTTCAAGTTTACTGACTGGTCTCTGTGGATTTTTTGGATGTGGACACGAGGGAGATGGTCAAGAGCGTCAGACTTAGGCTTCACCACCTACAGGAGTACTCTGACGAGAGGGATGGTTGGGATGCTCCCTGACCTGTCTGTACTTCAGGTGGCAGAAGCCTACAGTGGTCTAGAGCCACTAGACCTGCCAATAGTGGCAACCATGGGGATGACGGTAGAGAAGCGCCTTGCCAGTTGTCCATGGAGATGGCCCACAAAGTCGAGGAAGGAACGAGAGACCAGAGCTTAGTCCAAGACTGGCACATTTTGCGAAAGCCTAGAATAACATCGTCACGATTTAGGGAGGTGTGCCATGTGCGAGGTGACAGTAGTGCAGAATCACTAGCAGAAAGAATAATTAGGGGCACAAAACAAACAGCTCAAATGAAGAGGGGGGCCCAAATGGAATTTGATGCAGCAAAGGAGTATTCTCATTGTGCCAATGTCAATTACTCACCCTGTGGATTGGTAATTCATCCTGAAATGCCATGGCTTGGTGCTTCACCAGATGGCCTACTATATGATCCATCTGCAACTCCACCATTTGGTTTGGTAGAGATTAAGTGCCCAAATGTGAAGAGTTTTGTGGAGTGCAAGTACTTCCAGATGGCCGCTGGCAGTTTTAAGTTAAAGACCAGCCACGCTTACTTTTGGCAAGTGCAAAGCTAGCTTCTTATAACTGGACTGAGGTGGTGTGACTTCTTTGTATGGGCTGAGACAAAAAGGTGACTTTTTTTACTTTAACACCTACATGGCGAACTTTCAAATGAGAAAAACACACAATGCATGAAATCGAGCTGCTACAACGACTGACTGACTGACTGAACTAATTAATAGATACATTTTGTTATTATTCTGTAATAATCTGTCTTTTATTTCAAATGAGAAAAACACAATACGTTAAATTGAGCTGCTACAATGACTGACTGACTGAATTAATTAATTAATGGATACATTTTGTTATTATTCTGCAATGAAAATATTTGTTTATCTGTATCACTATTGTTATGTAACGGTTAAATAATAATCAAGGGATTGTCTTTATAACCAGATATAACTTAAAACCACACAATGTAATTTATGACAAGGAAATGTACATAAAAAGTGTATTATCTGTCACAAGAAGCCACAGGTAAGGTGCACGGAGGTGGAACCTGTATAAGGGGGAAGGGGAAGAGCACACTCCATACCAAATTTCATAATATCTGCATTACTTAACTCATGACCTGACCAGGGCTTTGTTTTGATAATTGCTGAGCAGACAGGCCACAGCAAATATTTGGTTAATGCTTCCAGCAATAGGTAGTGGAATTATTGAGTCAAAAAGCGTATTCTCTTTCACTCTTCTAATCACCCGTTCCACGTGAACTCTCAGCTGGGCAATCTTTTGTGTCTGGAGGACACTGTGTGCAGGCATCTGTGACTGTTTGCTAAGAAATGGTGGGCAATACACTTTATACTTCACACAATCATAGACCAGGAAACCTTTATCGACCATGATGGCCATCTCCTCTGTCAGCAGGTCAACCAAAACAGATCTTAGGAACTTATTGACCCCTCATAGGGGGAAGAAACAAAGGTCACTGCTCCATGAGGTTCCATTCCTATCAAGCCCTTCATAATGCAGTGGGACTTATAAGTTGAGAACATCTCACTCTGCAGGAGAGGAGACGAGGGCGTTTGGCACTTAAGCTCAGTGCAGTCAATGATTACCTGAGTGTCAGGGAAGTCCTTGAAGTCACCAGGAAGGTTAGCTTTGATGCATCCAGATGCACACTGAGCCTAACAGCGTGTACAAAAGGTTTGTCCACAAAGAAATGATGCGACTTACAGTGGAGGGAGAGATGTTGAATCTGTTTGCCAAGTTCCTTTCCTTATGACCAGCAGACAGGTATATCAGAAACAGGAAAAGCTCATCAATGGGTTGCAACGCCTGCCTCTGGTTAGGGTAAAAAAAGTAATACAAGAGGTTTTGTAAATAAAAATATACAAAATAATTATTCATCTAAATTGATGTAAAGCGGATGTAGTGTGTGTAGCTGATAATACAAACAATTTGTGTATGACAGACATCAGAGACTGTTTCATTCCTTCTCTCAGCAGCTTTGGCCCTTGATGTGCGAATCATTTTATGCACAGATGGCTCAATCAGTTTCCAAAAATTCATAAAGTGACGGTAACTGGCTAGTCCCCCCAGGAATCTGCAGAGAAAAAGTTTAAATTCCGCGGAGAGCAATTTTGATTCCGCGGAGAGCAATTCTTGATTACGCGGCTTGAAAATTAAAATTCTGCAAACATTAAAAAAACATACTTTCTTTTAAAAAACATACTTTTTTAATGTAATAATGAATTAAATATTCTCTTATGAAATTAATTGCAATACCAGAACACTGCAAAACATTGTGGAACCTACTATTACTGGTTTTAAAATAATCAACATCAACATTTTCTTTGTCCCTGTTGGGCAGATTTATTTGCAACATAAAAAGTGCAAAACCTTTCACCAAACTATGGGTGAAGGTTTAGGAACTAGCAGTGAAACCAGTTCCTCTGAAGTTCTGGTGTCACTGGAGGAGAGCTGGTGTCAGTGAACACAAAACCAGACTGAGCTGCTTGCAGAACATTTCTCTACACATTGAGTCAGCCTTCCTGCGGTGGAGTGATTGACAGCATGTGATTAATGCGAGCTCGACAGCAGTTCAAACTGTGACTGTACAGTCAGAGCGCAAACACGTTTGCTTGACGATGATTCAGGTGATGATATTCCGCGGAGGGTCTTTGAATCCGTGGACGGCCGAGAAATCTGCGGTAAATTCCGCGATTGCGGGATTGCGGATTCCTGGGGGGACTAACTGGCGTATCTATGAAGACAGAAAGCCGACAAAGAGATACAGATTATTCTTATACATTCTTATTACTGCTTTCTTTTTCCCTTTCTTTTCTGTATACGCTCTCTTTCTCATCCTGTCCCCATTCTCCATCAATAACCATGTTGGGGGTAATGTGTTACAAAAGTAATGTATTAACAGCAATGTATAGCTATTTGCTGTAAGGCCTATTACAGCAGTAGGCCTATTGTAAGGCATACAATTGAAATTGAGAGCTGCTTCTTTTTTTATTTCACTTGATGACATCAGATGACATCAGATGACGTTTAAGTATAAAGACAGTGCATTAACTGCATGCAGGGAGGGAATTTCATGGCCACCGTTGCCCCGCACTTTGGCCTTGATGCCCCGTTAAAAAAAAACTCATCGTACGGCCACAGTGGCCTCTGTGCCCCTGGCCCGGTCAGCGTAGTGAGCTTGCCTTTAATTACAGCCACCGGAGTGCACAGTAGTCACTCACAGTAACTTCAGTGAGTCCGCGGTTCACGCACGTGGCATCTCATCATCACGATGATCTCACGTGAAAGCCTCTCAAACAGCAGCATCTCAAAACAGAAGTACGAAACTTACAGCACAGGTGCGAAAGCGAGCACAGCCGGTTTTGACATGATACGTAACTGACTTATGTGGTAGGATTTAGTCCGGTAAAGTTGGAAATATATTCACAGATTCGAACTTCCCGGATCAATAACTCATAAGTGAAACCTTGTTAAAACACAAACAACTTGGAAAAGAAACTGAGATTCGCTAAACAAAGCTTTTACGAGTCGGGCCCAAAAGCAACCAAAATTCTAGCAAAACGCCTTAGGGCTCAACAAATGAAACATACAATACACAAAATTAGAGATCCTGTAACCAATAGAATAACTTATGAGCCAGATGAAATCCATAGAACCTTCCAAAATTACTACGAAACTTTATACTCGCAGCCTAAGATGGTAGAAGAAGAAAACATCATACAATATTTGTCATTATTAGACCTCCCTTCCATAGGAACATTTCAAAATGATGATTTGACTGCTCCCATCACAAGGAAAGAACTGGACATGGCTATCGGTAAACTGAAAGCAAATAAATGTCCTGGAAGTGATGGCTTCCCGAATGAATGGTATAAGATTTTTAAAGAAGACCTTGCTCCTGTTATGTTAGATTCATTTAATTGGACTCTATCAAAAGCTGTGGCACCACCATCATGGAAAGAGGCAGTGATATCAGTCATTCCAAAAGAAGGGAGGAATAAAGAAAATTGTGAATCATATCGTCCAATCTCTATATTGAATGTAGATTACAAGCTGTTCACATCTATTCTTACTAAAAGAATTGAGCATCTCCTGCCTGACTTAATTAATGAGGATCAGACAGGGTTTAAAAAAGGGCGCCAAACTCAAGACAATATTAGACGAACGTTGCACATTATAGAACATATAAATAAAAAACATTTAAGTGCGGTTCTGGCCAGTTTCGATGCGGAAAAGGCCTTTGACAGGGTCTGTTGGCCCTTTCTGTACAGAGTGCTGGAAAGGCTGGGCTTCAATGGTCAATTTGTCAGGTGCATACAGGCTCTTTACAGAGACCCAACTGCTAGACTAAAGATCAATGGCCATCTGACAGGCAGTTTTAAGCTATACAGAGGCACACGCCAGGGATGCTGTCTTAGCCCTGCACTTTTTGCGTTATTCATAGAGCCCCTAGCACAGAGTATAAGACAAAATAAAGAGTTGAGAGGAATCAGCATAGCAAATGAAGACCACCTAATAGGACTCTTTGCGGATGATATTATTATCTATCTTCAAAATCCTAATTTAACACTACCTAAACTCATGGCTACTTTAGACGAGTATGGCCAAATGTCAGGTTACAAATTGAACATAACTAAGACACAAATACTCCCTTTTAATTACACTCCAAGTAAAGCTATTAGGCTGAAATATAAAGTGAAATGGGAAGCAAAAACAATAAAATACTTGGGAGTGTTAATTTGTCAGAAACTTGATAAAATATATGAAATAAACTACAAAATAATAAATGATAAGATACAGGGAGATATTAAAAAGTGGTCCACACTTGGGTTGGACTTTAGTTCAAGGATTGAGGCAGTGAAAATGAACGTTCTGCCAAGGCTGCTGTACCTTTTCTTATCATTACCTGTCAGAATCCCAGATTCACAGTTTTCAATGTGGGACAAGCAGCTATCAAGGTTTATCTGGGCTGGAGCAAGACCAAGGGTAAGATTTAAAACACTTCAAATTGATAGGGACCATGGGGGTCTTGCAATTCCAAATCTAAGGGAATACTATTACGCTGCCCAGATGAGGTACTTCATCTACTGGTGCTCTCCGGAGTACCAAGCTAGGTGGAAACACATTGAATTAAATATGGACAATTATCAACCTCAAACCAGGCTAGAACGAACCAGGTGGGAAAGAACACGCAGACCACAAGGGAGAAAATCTAATCCTGGAAGATGCATTTAAAACTTGGTACGAGATCGTTAGAAAATATAAACTAGAAGGAGACAGTAAACTTCTAATCTGGCCTTCTCAAACATCTCAGTTTAGGCCAGGAGAGATTGACACAACATTTGCAAGGTGGAGAGAAAAGGGGATAACAGCGATATGTACACTCTTGGAGGGGAAAACTTTCAAAACTTTTGAGAAACTCAAAAGAGAATTTGAATTGGATAATGGTGACCTGTTTAGATATTTACAGCTAAGGCATTTCTATGAGTCAGAAATCAAAAGAGCAGTTTCAGCAGAAGGAAACGAAGTGATTGAGTTGTTTACTCGTGCATATAAATGTACATCTGTAAAGATTGTCTCTAAATTGTATAGAGGTCTACAAAAACGAAATGGAAGGAACTCATTATATGTAAAATGTAAATGGGAGCTAGAACTGAATATCAAGCTGTCAGAGAGTGATTGGCATTCCATGTGTAAAATTCAACAAACTTCCACCAGCTCTAAAAGATGGAGGGAGTTTGGATGGAAGAATTTAATTTGCTTCTTCATTACACCACACATCAAAAATAAACAATTAGGTGAACAGCAGCAATGCTGGAGAAAATGTGGGCAGATGAGTGCCAATCACGCGCATGTTTTTTGGTCATGTGTAAAATTGCAGGGGTTCTGGGACAATGTAGTTCGGATTCTGGAAGAGATCTTTTCCTACAGGATACCCAGAGATCCCCGGATACTGTACTTAGGCTTGATTCCAGAAGGTATTATTCAAAAGAAAGACTTGTATCTTTTCAAACTACTGACCTTGGCATGTAAAAAGGCCATAACAAGAAACTGGCTGAAAAGTGACCCCCCAAGTCTGGGACAGTGGCTGGATATTGTTGAGGAGATTTACTTGATGGAAAGACTGACTTACTGTCTCAGAATGAAAGCAGGGACCCTGGATCAACAGTGGCATAAATGGACTGTGTATATGAAAAAAGATGGGTCAAACATTCATCAGACCTAATGGACAGTGATAAAATGAGCAACAAGAGTGGGGTGCCCCCCCTTCACTTCCTTCTTCTTCTTTTTCTTTTTTTTTTTCTTTTACTATAGTGTTCTTTTTCCCAGGTTGGAGTCTACATTACTGTGCACTTGATTCCGTTTGTGGAAAAAAGAGGAAAAATGCAAAATAAATAAAAAGTTTAAAAAAAAAAAATAAAAAAAAACACAAACAACGGCTCTTTTCTACCGTAGTAAGGTAGACAACGAGCTACAACCGTATGTTAATCAAAACGAGCGTCTGGACATTAACTCTGGTCTGTATGGTCAGCCAGCTGTGAGACGAGGGCGCAGGGACCGTCTACAAAGTGCAACACCGAAAAGAGAAACTACAAAAAATTCAATAACTTCACTATTATTCAGAGTGTAGTGTCACCAAAATCACTCCACACATCAGTGGTCTCCTGCTGGTTATTCTACAATTTTTTGTTTGGAAAAAATGTGCTTTGCCATAATTTTGGGGAATTTCTATTGGGAGAAATATTCAATAACACTAAAATTCAGTGAGGTGTCACAAAACCCACCTCTCCCTAACCCTACTTAACAAAAACTACTTTCTAATGTAACTTTAACTTGATTTTGGTATAAAAAAATGTTTTAATACACAATCCATGTCTTATTATAAATTAGGATGTTTTGGTATCAGTCTGAAAGGTAAATCAACACATTTTACCCAGTGGCCTTTGTGCCCTGTCATGTGGCCTTGGTGCCCCTGAAATAAAAACTGATGGCCAAATGGACTTGCCCCTAAAATGACAAAATTCCCACCCTGACTGCATGCATTCCCACTAGTAAGCTACAGTTACTCTATGTAAGCTGAGTCGAAGTTGTCTCTAAGAAAGTCTCTAGAGTGTGAAATATTGCACATTGCCTCAGCCTGCAATAAAACGGTGGTCAATTCATGATACTTTCTCATCTCCTAATTGTTATACTTAATAATACAATGTCAATGTTGTGTAGGAAGAATCATTAATTAAATTCATGAAAGTTACACAAGACAACAATATAGAAGAATTTATGGATTTGACGCTGTGATCGGTGATCGGCAATATCGGGATCGGCAGACACTGCTTTCGGTGATCGGTGATTGGCCCCAAAAATCCTGATCGGTGAATCTCTCCTGTTTACGGTAAATTATTTTAAAAATAACATATATACTGTAAACCTAATTACAGTCCATCAGTGAAAAAACACGGTAAAACTGTAAGATATATTACGGTATTTTATTATCTATTTATTTATAGTTAAGGTAAAATACTGGCAGCTGTGGTTGCCAGAATTTCACCATAAAAAATACGGTACAACACATAAGGAATTACAGTTTGTTGGCGTAGATTTTACCGTCAGCAAATGCAAATGGTAAATTATAAAGGAAATAACCAATTAAGCCCATTGTAAACCAAAGTACAGACTATAATTGATAAACTTTAAGAACCTCTCTTTGCATATACACATTCTCTTTGAAAAACAGAACTTGTCCAGTGTACTCACAAGGCAGTGTTGACATCTTCAAAAGACAGTGTGTGTCCATACATATGAAGGATAGTCCATGGTAGAAGAAATAAACGTCATGAAAAAAGGAGCCACTTGCCCTGTGTTGATAAACACTAATGAGTCACTGAGTCCAGACTTGGCTGAAGAGGGCTCTTAACATGGACACGGTGTTCAAGAAACTGGAACTTAAAGCATTCAGCAGTCACCAGTTCTGCTTGAAGTATCATGTGTTGCCCATCTGGTGTCCACTGTAGACTGGTATGATCCTCTCTGCAGCCAGAAAAAAGAAACAAAGCAAAGGTTAGATTGATGCAATGCCTGAGCATGATGCCTACAGAGATAAATTCAGCCTTCTTGTTATGGATTGGTGTTGGATCAGGACCCAAATGAATCATGACACTTCTGCTGTTAAACTGAGCTCCAATGAGCTATACATAGAATGAAACCAGCACTCTGGAATATAGTTTTGCAGGTCATCAGGAGTATTTCATTTATTTTATTGTATTAGTGTGAAAAGTATAAACAGTCACTTTTCAGGACTAAGTGATCATCAGTATTTGTTTTACCCTTGTCGAATTGCAGCCTAAATCCTGAATCCTGTCCATAATACTGATTTTTTTTTTCTACTGTATGTTTGTATGAAGCTGTTGGCACCGTTCACTTGAGGGAGATCGATTGAGTGTAGTTTGAGTGCTTGCATCTACTCATTTGCTACACTGACATAAACCATAGCTTACCTCTAATTAGCCTTGACAAGACTGGTGTTTGAGTCATTGGGTCCAGACTTGACTGAAGACAGGTGGGACAGAGTCTCATACAGACATGTTACAATGTGAAGGAAACTGGAACTTTGGGCAGGTGTTGTCATCATTCCTGCTTGAAAATTCACCAGCAGTCTTCAATCAGGTGTTTACTGTGGACTGGCATGAATCTCTCTGCAACCAGACAAAGAAAGACAACAAAGAAAAAATTGTTAATGATAATAATGATAATTATTATTATATAGCACTTACACTGTTGCAAAGTGCTTCCCGCAACAACAACAACAAAAAAACAAAACATTAATTAAAGAAGTTGGAACAGAAAAAAAATTAAATGGTGAATGAAGAGTAGGTTTAAAAAATCTCATAAAAAGGCCATCCTATAAATATGATTTCAGGAGGTGCTTAAAACAGTTAACAGATTTAGCAGATCTAATAGATTGAGAGAGACTGAGGGAGAAACTGTGGAGACTACAGCTGAAAACACACACTCCTTTGGATATGACATCGAATCAGTGATTTTGATTTTTTTAAGGATAGTTCTGAGGATTTACCCTTAAGGAACTCCAGATAACAGGGTAGTAGACATATATGGGAGACATAATTATTGATGTGGCCATGTAAGTATTTGACAGGTATGAAGAAACAAAAACATTTAATGGCAGCACCAGTTCAGAAGCCAATCTATTTAAATGTACTCACTGAAGCTGAGTGCTGATAACGATGACGACGAAAAAGAGTACTGGCCATACCGCATTCCTTCAAAGTTGATTGCCTTGCATTATCCAGCTGCACCGTGCTGTGAAGAAGGTGAAATTATTTGTTAAAAAATTGCATGGCTAAGGTGTTAAAGGGATCATTCTCACTTGTTATGTTATCTTTGAATTCGCCTAGATCAAGTGTCAATAAATGTTTCCTTGGTAATACATCCAAGTCTCCTTGTATCATCTTTTATTAAGAGTAAACCAGTTTCTCCATTATCAAAGTCTTAACCGACTTGCTACAGAAGTTACAGCTAAACATTTTTCTAGCATTAGCAACGTTAGCTGTAGCTAGCGACTTCTCAGAGCCCTTAAGTGACTCTTTTATTCGGCAAAAAGCAGATAGTGACATGTCCAGCAACTTTTAAGATATAGCTACCTGAACTCCTCTGCTTGAAAGTCAACGAATAAGAGCTAATGTGGCTCTGCTGCTAGCTAACGTTAATCAGACAGTCTCAATGAGCTGTGAATGTGCTTACCTGAAGAATAGACTCTGCTCCTGTGGGCGCGAAGAAATGGCGGTGACCTGAAATTTCAAGCTTCCCTTAACTTGCGGTCCTCTCTCTCTCTCTCTCTCTCTCTCTCTCTCTTCTCTGTCTTTCTGTCTGTCTGTCTGTCTGTCTCTATCTATCTATCTATCTATCTATCTATCTATCTATCTATCTGTCTGTGTGTCTGTCTCTCTGTCACAACAACAAACACTGCTCCTGTGGGCGCGAAGAAATGGCGGTGAACTGAAATTCAAAATTTCTAGCTTCCGTTAACCCCCGTCATCTCTCTCTCTCTCTGTCGTTCTCTCTGTCTCTCTCCTCAATTCAATAAAGCTTTATTGACACGAACAACAACAAACACAACAACGTTTTCATTGTCATGTTTTACATATAATAAAAAATGTACATGTACAAGAATAAAATAAAAATAGAAATTGTGTTTTCACTGTACAAAAGAAAGATATAAAATAAAATATACTATTATTTTATGGAAGCCCATTTCCGCCACTTGACAAAAATTATGAGATACTTTGACTTAGTATCTCATAATTATGACTTAGCTATCTCATAATTTTGACTTAGTATCTCATAATTTTTTTTCATCAAGTGGCGGAAATGGGCTTCCATATTATTTAAAAAGGATGTGTTAACAATGTTGCAATAAAACTCTATATGATAAACTCTAACGATTGTTGTAGGCCTATGTTTTCCTGTGGGACAATAAAGTTAATCTTACCTTAATTCACTGTGTTTTGACAATAATACAACATGTATAGTTTTCTATTGCATTAAGTGCTTTGTGTCGGCCCGAACAATGCCCCTTAACTGTGATATAATAAGCACATACCACGGCCTGTCCTTAAATATAACATACTTTTTAACATTCTACTTTCTATACAAATAATGGTATGATTTAATGGTTGTGTACCGTAAATTTAAACGTAAACATCAGCAAAATCTGTAATTCAGAAAGAATGATACCGTCAATTTTAGGGTAATTACACGCTTGTGACATTACGGTATCTTACCGTGAATTTAGCAAACTTTGTATAACATTCACAGTAAATTCCGTATTTTCTACTTAGTTAAGGCCGTAAAATTTAAGTTATTTACTGTTTCTTGATTTACGGTAATTCAATGTATTTACTTTACTTTTATGGACAGAATTTCTAGGCGCAGCCACGGGCCGGAGGGGATCTGGTTCGCGAGCCAATGGATCTCATCTCTGCTTTTCGCGGATGATGTGGTCTTGTTGGCTCCTTCGAGCCGGGACCTCCAGCATGCCCTGGGGCGGTTTGCAGCCGAGTGTGAAGCGGCTGGGATGAGAATCAGCACCTCCAAATCCGAGGCCATGGTTCTCGACCGGAAAAAGGTGGCCTGCTCCCTCCAGGTGGGAGGAGAGTTCCTGCCTCAAGTGGAGGAGTTTAAGTATCTTGGGGTCTTGTTCACGAGTGAGGGAAGGACGGAGCGTGAGATTGACAGACGGATCGGTGCAGCGGCCGCAGTAATGCGGTCTTTGTATCGGTCTGTCGTGGTGAAGAGAGATCTCGATCTACCAGTCAATCTACGTTCCGACCCTCACCTATGGCCATGAACTCTGGGTCATGACCGAAAGAATAAGATCCCGGATACAAGCGGCCGAAATGAGTTTCCTCCGCAGGGTGGCAGGGCGCTCCCTTAGAGATAGGGTGAAGAGCTCTGTCACCCGGGAGGAGCTCAGAGTAGAGCCGCTGCTCCTCCACATCGAGAGGAGCCAGCTGAGGTGGCTCGGGCATCTGTTTCGGATGCCCCCGGGACGCCTCCCTCGGGAGGTGTTCCTGGCATGTCCCTCCGGGAGGAGACCCCGAGGAAGACCCAGGACACGCTGGTGTGACTATGTCACCCAGCTGGCCTGGGAACGCCTTGGGGTCCTCCCGGAAGAGCTGGAGGCAGTATCCGGGGAGAGGGAAGTCTGGGTGTCCCTGCTCAGGCAGCTGCCCCCGCGACCCGGCCCCGGATAAGCGGAAGAAAATGGATGGATGGAATGTATTTACTACAGTGATATACTATTTTTGATTTTACGGTATTTTACTGTTACTATTTCATTTTATAACATGGGTCAGAGCCTTTCATAAACTTAAAGAAACAAACTATACCTTGTGTAGTACCAAATATCGGTAGCGCTCTCCATCACTATTCTGCAGCTCTTCATACTTGGGAAACCATGGAAACTGAGAGTACCTTTAAATTTAGCAGAAGCTGTACACTCCGGTACACAACAATGTTCGCGATATTGTTTTTGTTGCCTTTGGAATACAACTTTGTCCTTACTAAGACTCATCTTTACTAAAGTCTGTCAAGCTGTCAGCTGATCAGGTAGGCTACCCAGCGGGCACCTTGAGGTCAATTTGACGTTGAAAATTGGTCAAGATTTTGACTACCATCATAAATAGCCTACAGGAGCTTTGACATACTTATGGTTGTAAAGAGGTTCAACAAAGGGATCGATCCCACATCGGGTTACTGCGTTATATATTGTAAGTCAAAATATTTGACATCAAACCAACGTTGCTGCTCAATACCTGACATCAAATTGGCGTTGATTTGATATCTAGAAACATGGCATTGAATAGATGTCAAATTGATGTCCCAATAAAAATGCTGTGAATTTGGGTGTGGGTTTTTTTTATGATTTAGGGATGACAGACAAAAGACTGTCAATCTGCAACTATTAAACTTTCAATCTAAATATTCAATTAACAAAATACATCTAAACTGACATCAGCTGAAGTCACTCACATTTGCCCCATGGGACGGGAAAAAAAATGAATGGGTGTCAATTTTCTGGTCCGAGTCATTGGAGTCCAGATATGTTGTTTGTGGATTTATTTTTTTCTTTGCACGAAAAAACTGCACTTTAAGGGTATTAATCTTATTAATAATATTAATTCATAATAACATTTTGATTAATGTATTATATTATAATCCATTAATTAAATAAATAATTATAAATATTAAATACAAATAATATATTGATATAAGAAAAAATAAACAAAACATTTATTGTTTTATGTTATTTATCTAATAATATATAATATTATAGTTCAATATTAATCAATTGATATTGTTAATTAAGTGTTCTAATTTTTTTTTAAATGTATTATATTTTAATACATTCATAAAAAATATATATAAATCATGAAATGCAGGGATCGTCCGGAGTCGAATGTGCGAACAGCACATATGTGTCTGTGTCAAGTGCACAGTGCACAGATAACAGCCATCTCATTTGACAAATCACCTCGGATACAGATGACAGGCACACAGGAGGACTCTGATTGGACAGTTGTGATTGCATCTATTTTTGGCCTTGATATAAACCACTGGTCCGGCCCGGCGCTGCTGCTCGATACCCTTTGACCTCATCGTAGGTAAGTACGTGTCATATCTGACATTAGCATACTGAACTAGTTAATAAAAGTTGATTTTATTGCAGCTAGGTATTACTATCTCTCTCATACGGAGCCCTGGAGGTGACATGGACGTTTTTTTTTTATCTCGCGAGCGCGACTTACCATCTCGCGCGCGCCAGTTACTATCTCGCACGCGCGAGTTACTATCTCGCGCGCGCCAGTTACTATCTCGCACGCGCGAGTTACTGTATCTCGTGCGCGCGACTTAGTATCTCGCACGTGCGAGATATTAATTCAAGCGCATTTTGACGTAATTAAACAGTGCAGTCGGTTAAATGCAGGCTTATTATCATGGATCGAGACCATCTCAGAATTTTAATTGATTAATTAATTAATTAAAGTTAATAAAGTGTCTTATTGTTATTGTGTAACGGTAAGAGGTACATGTAATGTCCAGGTGTTTTCATAGCTATTTCGACGGCTATTATGCTAGCCATGATGTAGGAGTTGTAAAGGTAATAGTAGTTTGGTTATAATTAATTTATGAACTAACGTTGCAGCAGTCACAACTGGCAATCAGGACTAACGATTAACAATGGATGCAGGTGCATATAGTATCATATTCATGTGAAAGTTGTGACAGAAAACCTACATTTACTTTCAATTTTCCACGACCTTCTCACACAGAACACATTCTCCCGGCTTTCACAGTACACTAAACACGCTTGCTTTCTTCTGTTATTATATAAAACAGATACTATTGCTCTTTATATCACAAGGGGGCGCTGTTGTATAAGACAGGTCATAGTTAACACGCTGCACGGAGAGAGGTCAGAGTGCAACAACATGGGGACTATGTACGATACGACGCTGCTACTGAGAACAATGTTACAGTATAAGTTGTTGAAGTAAACGGCACTTGTTCATGATTCCAGCGTCCCATCATTGTTGAGTTAACACCACAACGTTCACTTCATTCAATCATTTGAGCCAGAGTGCCACTGCATCTTATTTACTATCTCGCGAGTGCGAGTTATTATCTCGCACGCGCCAGTTACCATCTCGCGCGCACAAGATACTGCAAGTCGCACGTGCGTGATAGTAACTGGCGCGCGCGAGATAGTAACTGGCGCGTGCGAGATAGTAAGTCGCACTCACGAGATAAAAAAAAATCCCATCCATGTCACCTCCAGGGCTCCGTACTCTCATGATCACAATTACTCGGAAAAATAAATGTAATTGTTTATGGTCGGTCTGTTTAAGCAATATTAATCCGGAGGTACTTGGCTGTGGATTACCGAGTAACGTTAGTGGAGCTGTTAGCTCAGCTCCGAGTAGCCATAACAGCCGTTAGCTCCCGGTGTGAGCTAACGGCGCTACTCGGCTCTGCTATATAAAACATTAGGCCGCACTCTAAGCTAACAGCGGTGACTTTGCTTTTTGGCCTTTGTTGTGTCGCGGCGCGAACGGTAGCCATTTTCTCTCCCGGTGCGAGCTAGCAGCGCTACTCGGCTGGTAACTGTTATCTAAAACATTAGGCCGCGCTCTAAGCTAACAGTGGTGACTTTGCTTTTTGGCCTTTGTTCTGTCGCGGCGCGAACGGTAGCCATTTTCTCTCCCGGCGCGAGCTACCGGTGCTACTCGGCTCTGGTAACTGTTGTCAAAAACATTAGGCTACGCTCCAAGCTAACAGCAGTGACTGGTTTTTTTTTGGCCTTTTGTTCTGTCGCGGCGCGAACGGTAGCCATTTTGTCTCCCGGTGCGAACTGTACTGTCATGCATAGATCCTTTACACAGGTCCTATTTTTAATAGGAGACATTACACTCTCAATTTTGGGACTTAGAAAAAAAGAATTCTTTTTTTTTTGTTTTTTCATTAGTACATTAACACAAGCTGAAAGCTTTATTTCTTATCTATCTACTTATTCAGTTTGTGGCTAGTATTTAATACTCCCTTCTGTCCGCCAACACGTTTCTCCTTGTGTTTGTTTGTCTGTGATAAAATCTGATTACCTGTGGGGTTTACAACCTGCTTAAATAGAAAAGGAAAAATTTTCATACATGACTATTTTTGCTTTTGGTAGCCTAATAAATGTGCATTCAAATGTTAAAATCCTGTACATTTGATGCAGTTAATGTCATTTTTACTTGTGTGGTATATTTATTGTCATAGTATGCTATTATTCAGTTTATCAGAATATTAATTTTTCGCGTCATAAGATTTCTTGGTCAATTGGGTCATTCATGTGAATCACTAGAACCAGAGTTTTTTTTGGGGGGGGGGCCTAGGCTTTTTTTTGTTGTAGCTTTCCATTGTTTTTCGTCACGGGGCAAAGCACACAGCCCACTCTTGCGATTTCCCGGTGGGGAATTGTCTAGTTATTCATCCTCCCGCTCTTTTTTCGGCACTTTTCTCGTGCTGCGCCGTTGACCAAAAAATATATCAAATATGCGGCTTGATCGGACTCGGTATGCTATTATTTTTCTTTCAAATATTAATTCTTCGTTGTAAGACTATAAATAGATAGATCTTTATTGTCATTCAAAATGCACACCGCACAGGTGCACATATGAATGAAATTTCATTGCAAATGGCTCAAAATAGCAACACTTTTTGCACACATGCATAAAATGGTAATGGGTCAAAGGTGGAAACAGTGTTTGCTGCACAAGACATTATGAGCTTGTAGATCTGCTATTTTCAAGACAATTTTGAAACTGTTCAGTTTTGATTTTTATATCTCCTGCAGCTCCTGGTCTGGCCACCAGCCCATCACGGTCGAGTTCCACAACTTTATGAGACCCCGCCTACATTATTCCTGGTGAGCCTACTGGTATGATCATCTATCTATCTGTCATCTATCAGCTACCTATCATCTGTCAACTATCTATCACCTATCAGCTATCTATCATCATCGATCTATTATCTATCAGCTATCTATCATCTGTCATCTATCTATTTATCTATCATCAGCTATCTATCATCATATATCTATCCAAAGTTGTCCCTTTCAAAATAACGCACGTGTGTGCATATTTAAATATAATGTACGGAAAATAATTTCCTCAGACAACTCAAATGATGAAGATGGTGGAGCCGGCGTTCGTGAAAATGTTAGTCCTGTTCTTTATATGTTAATCCTGGAAGACTGGTCAACAGCCAATAGTGTGCCACCCCCCAAGTCCCAAAAGAACAATCACAGCCCTTGATTTTAAATGATTTAGGCATTCCCAATGTTTACCTTGTTTCTGTTTGTCTGTGGAGTTTATATTTCATCATTGGATGTAGTTTATTGTGGTTAAATGTGTGGAAATGTCTTTCTGGTATGGTGTTGGTTCATTTGTGAAAGTTACAAGTATCATAGTGAAGAGTTTTGCTTCCTTGTTTTTGACACTCCACTCACAGCAACAGAAACATATTGTATGAATAAGTAAAAAGTTGGTATACTTCCACGTAACCTGGCCTGACACTTATGTTTTTTTGTTTTGTTTTTTCTTTTCTATGTTTTTGCAAAACTTTTATATAATCAGACTCCAGGAATAATGGCAGCAGTGGAACTGAGGTTAATGGGGATCACAATAAAGTAATAACCTCGATTTAATAGCATTGTGTATGTGTTTGACAGAGTCCTTACAAATAAGATCATGGCAGGACTGGACGGTGGTGGGGGCAAGGGTGCCTTTAGAAGAATGATCCTTTGGAAGGTCATGATTGGTAAGTAGAATTTCTTTTTTTGCATGACCTAGGATTTTGACATACCGTATTGACCCGAATATAGGACGACCCTGATTATAAGACGACCCCTCTTTTCAAGACTTCAGAAAAAGACTCTGATAACCAAAATTTGTTTCTCAATAACAAACTCACATACCCTCCTGTCAATCTCTTGGAAGTGGCCGCTTAGAGGACCACGATAAGCTTGTCTCTTACTGTTAGCGTTTTCAGACGATCTTTTTGGACCCGCCATCTTCGGACGTTACACTCCGTAACTCCATATTTCTTGGCTGGCTGACAATTGTTTGGCACCTCCGCTGCATTGATCACCATTATCTTAAAATTAGCATCATAGCTCCACCTCAGATGTCTGTAAACTTGCCCCACTTTTGATCCACTTTGCTCCGTAAAATCACAGCGTCTCTCCATTTTTCATCTCCTGTCACTTCTTCTCCGCTGTGATTGACAGATAACCCCAGCCACAGTGTCAGTGACGTCTCTACAATAAGCTGGCGCCCTCTGCCGTTGCGGTCGTGTAGCGATCCAGACAACTATCAGCATGTGTCAACGGTTAGACCCCGATTATAAGACGACCCCACTTTTTTACATAATTTTCATCGAAAAAAAAACCTTGTCTTATATTCGGGTCAATACGGTACTTGCCATATGTTGCTGAAATAAGTTATTTTGATAAATGTTTGATCCTCAAACAAAAAACTGACTTTACTCAACACTTGTAAAATGTCCTTTTTTCAGATGCCATTCAGAAGTCGCAGCCTGGAGCCAGTGAGGCTGCTATTGAGTTACGGATGGGGACCCATCTGCGGTCAGCGCCTGATCGAAAAGGTGGTGGTGGCCGCAAGACCACTGAACCTGATGCATAGGCGCACTGATTTGTTAGTATTGTTTTGATATTGTTATTTGTTTAAGTTATTTGCAAAAGTATACAATAAAATGTTTTGTTCATACATGTACGCTTGATCATTGAGAGAGAATCCCATGTGGGAAACTATTGTAGTTCAGTTTTTAATCCTGATGAAGATCCTGTGAGACCAAGTCTAGATTGAGCCAATTCTGTTTGCAATACAAGATGGTGTGTGTGGGATCTTTCCATCTGTGCATTTTAATTTTCTTTTTTTTCCACAAAAGCTTGACATTTAAACGATGTCAAAATAACATCAATATCATGATTTGGCTGAAAGTTTAAAGAACTTTAACATTGAAACAATGTCAAAATAACATCAATATCATTATTTGGCTGAAAGTTTAAAGAACTTTAACATTGAAACGATGTCAAAATAACATCAATATCATTATTTGGCTGAAACTTTAAAGAACCTTAACATTGAAACAATGTCAAAATAACATCAATTTCATCATTATTTGACATCAATCTAATCCGGCTTCCGTCCAAAACACAGCACTGAAACAGCCCTTGTCAAAATCACCAACGACCTCCTCTGTGCAGCTGACTCCGGACTTCTTACAATTCTCATCCTCCTCGACCTCAGCGCAGCATTCGACACTATCTCCCACACACTACTCCTGGACCGCCTGGCTGGCATTGCGATCACTGGTGCTGCACTCCATTGGTTTACATCCTACCTCACTGACCGCCAACACTTTGTGCAAATAAGGGACCACAAGTCTGGGTGTTCGGGTGTTTCACTGGGTGTCCCCCAGGGGTCAGTCTTGGGTCCACTCCTCTTCATCATCTACCTCCTCCCCCTGGGCACAATCCTCCGTCATCATGGGATCCTCTTTCACTGCTATGCCGACGACACACAGGTCTACATCTCCTCCAAACCCAACGCCGCCATCCCTCCCACCTCCCTCAGCACCTGCCTCGAAGACATCCGGAGCTGGATGAGCAGGAACTTCCTGAAGCTCAATGGCAATAAAACTGAGGCCCTGCTCATCGGCTCCAAATCCACCCTCACTAAATCACAACACACCCCAGCCCCACCCATCATCATCGACGGATTCCCTGTACCCTTCTCCCCACAAGTCAAGAGCCTCGGCGTCATTCTGGACAGCACCCTCTCATTTGCACCCCACATCAAAAACATCACCCGGACTGCCCTCTTCCACATCCAAAATATCTCCAGACTCCGCCCATCACTGTCCCAGTCCAGCACCGAAATCCTGGTTCATTCACTTGTCACTTCCCGCATCGATTACTGCAATGCCATCCTCACCGGACTCCCCACCAAACTCATCAACAGACTGCAAATCATCCAGAACTCAGCCGCCCGGATTATCACCCGCACCAAATCATCTGACCACATCACCCCTATTCTCATCCAACTTCACTGGCTCCCTGTACAATACCGCATCCACTACAAAAACCTCCTCCTCACATACAAAGCTCTCCACCATCTAGCCCCCACCTACCTCTGCAACCTCCTCCACGAATACAGCCCCTCTCGCACCCTCCGCTCAACCTCTGCTGGACTGCTAACCATCCCCACACCACGCCTCAGTACCATTGGTGCCCGAGCCTTCAGCTGCTCGGCACCCAGACTATGGAACTCTCTCCCCCCACACATAAGACAGTCAGACTCCATCACAACATTCAAATCCAAACTCAAAACCCACCTGTTCAAACTGGCATACTCACTCTGACTGGTCACTGTGCACTACACTTTTCTTTTCCTTTTTTATATCAATGTTTGTTTTTAATATTCTGTGATATTGTGTGGTGATATTACTCTGTGATTTTATGCTTTTATCCTATGTAAGGTGACCTTGGGTGACTTGAAAGGCGCCATCAAACAAATAAAATGTATTATTATTATTATTATTAAATTGATGTCAAAGTTTGATATCATGTTGATTTACGTTTTTGCCCAAATCAGGATGTAATTTTGATATCAATGTTTGATGTCATCTTGATGTTATATTTACATCAGATGCCCGCTGGGTACGTAAAGTAAACTGGAAGTATAACGGCATTATTACAGGTTAACGGAAATGATGTCTCGGCGCTACGTGCAAAGAGCCCATTAGGTAAAGTCTGGACGTTTTGAACATAATCTCACTTGAGAAAGCATTTTTCTGTGAAATATTGCTTAATTTATCTTAAAGGGCAAAACAGGCTCATATCGCCCTGAAAGCACGAAAATTGAGAGGAAAGGCTTCTGACTAAAACGAATGACAGAACTACTGAAGACATGTTTGCAGCACTATAATTACTCAAAGTCTTCACATCCTGCATGGAAATACCTTTGAAAAATCACTTTCGAGTGAAAGACCACTAAGTTTGAGGTCAAGGGCAAAAAGATGCTCCTGACGCTCTGACATGCTCAAAAATGAGAGGAAAAACCTCTGACCGAAGACACGTTTGATGTTCGGGTCAAATCTGACCGATTTACAACTTCATAAGATCCTAAACATTTTATTTTTCCGGAGAGGGTCACGTGACCGGCTGGATAAGATGGTGGCTTAGGCTGTTTGCGCTTCCCCCATTCTCCCCGTTTTTGACTAGTCTATCCTTTCAAGTCATTTTTTATGCTGTTATTCGTGGCGCTTTTAATCATTTGGGGCAAAAATGACTGAATCTGGGAAGAAGAACAGTGCAGGCGGTGCCTCCGCGAAGTCAAACAAAGGAACTCGTGCTACGGAACTGGATGCTATTGCAGACACGCTAATGGAGAGACAACGTGAATATCTCGAGCCTCGGTTCGCTCAACTTCACGAAATGGGTAGAGGCACAGAGGATAAATTGAATGCGATTCAGTCTGATCTGGCCTCGCTCTCGACTAGTATTGGAGTGGTGAAAGCAGATATTTTGGCTCTGAAGAACACTGTCAAAGAAAACTCGAGAGCAGTGGCTAACCACGAGTCGGTGCTGCATACGCTTGAACTTAAACTGGCGGACATGGAGGACAGGAGCAGACACTGCAACATTCATGTCATCGGTTTGAAAGAGGGGGTCGAGGGATCGAACAGTGTGCAATATCTGAACCGAGCACTGCCGGAGTGGTTCCCGTCTCTCCAGTCTGAGCAGCCAGAGATGATGCGGACCCACCGGATCTACAATGGTTGCCCTGACCGTGACAGGCCCCGCTCTCTCATCTTTAACATCCTCCGCTACACGATGCGGCAGGCGATCCTCCGAGCTGCGAAGAAGGATCCAATCACCGTTGACAGCAAGAGAGTGAGATTCGCCGCTGACTATAGTAACCACACAGTCAAGCATCGACAGGCATTTACCCAGGTGATGGACATGGAGGAGTTGAATTTTTTCTCCTTTATCCGGCGACCCTGAAGGTCAAAGATGGGGCGGCCTATTGTGTCTTCAACAGCCCCAGGGAAGCAGAAGATTTCCTCAACTCCCGACCGACGAGGATGCAGGAGAGGTCCCCGCGGGCTCTGGCTACGGAGGCGGTCAGCCGGCACACCCGGGCCAGTACCTCACAGGCGGTGGAGGACCCATAAACAGTCCCGGATCGCCGTCCTGATGCAAACCGCAGCTTATGGATTCATACAAGTCTCATCATCCATAATCTTCCTGGAATAAGTTAGTCCGTGGACTAATTAAGATAACATTTTCTCCTTCATTCCTGAAGTCGTCACGAACTATCTTCACACCTGGCTCTCAGCCGCTTTTCCTTTTTGACGTGGCGGACGGCACAACGGAGTACGGTGGATCATCTTTCCCTTTTCTTCCGCATTCAGGTATTGTTTCAGACTTTAAGCACCTGCTCCAGTTGTGGTCATTATAATGAATGCTGAAGCAAGGTAGCATGCACATTACACTTCACTGCCTTTTTTTTTGGTGTTTTTTGACCTTATATTAAAGTGTCTAGTTAGTCTCAGGTCTAGCTATCTTCCTAAATGCAGATTTTTCCTTTTGTTATGATACAATCACATCTGGGGATTTTGTGATGTTTTCATTGACAGCTTGAGTTGACCTGTTTTTTTTATTTTTATTTTGTTTAGCTCACCACAAGTTGAGATAGTCCCCAGTCACTATGAGTTGCTGTTATTGTCATGAGGTGTGCAACTTCTGTCACGAAGTAATTGTGCAATGTTATCTGTCTCGATCTACCTGAGTGTTGGTCTGTTTCACAGCAATGACTCCCTGGCAGACTTGATTTATCGATAGTTTAATGTTATAACACAGGATTAGCTGAGTAGCATCCTTGGTGGTGCATGCAACCACTGACCTATTGCTGCCCATTTGTCCGGGCTTAAATGTTTTTGTTGTTGTTTTGTTTTGTTTTTTCCTTTTTCTATTTGTTTTAATGTGGAGTGGCTTACACTGTGGATTACGTGGTTACTTTCTTTTTGTGCAGAGAGAGAGAGGGGCTCGACTAGCCTAAGTTGTTCATATGTCTGGTTTGGGTTCATTTTTTCAGATGGTCACAGGTGCTGTCTGCATGTCTCTGTCAGCATCGAGTACAGAGGCCAACACCCTAAATTATACCTGAACTTAATTTTCTGATTTTTTTTTTCGGTTTTGAATAGCCCTCACAAAAGGATTAGTACACTGGGTTTATTACGCAGGAGGAAAATTGACATAGCATTATTACAGGAGACGCATCTTTTGGCTGCTGATATTAGACGCCTTGCGGATAAACATCATCATGTAATAGCTTCCTCCACATCTGGAACAAAGACCAAGGGTGTGGCTATCGTAGCCAGACGTAGCTTTGGTATGAAAATTCAAGACACCTGGTCTGATGCAGAGGGCAGGTTGACAATTGTTAAGACAGAAATTAGTAACAAGAAAATAGCCTTCATTTCGGTGTATGCACCAAACTGTTTTGACAGAGTTTTTTACGACAATTTGTCAAGTAGTATGTTGGAGCTGAGTGATTATTCGTTTATTGTGGGGGGAGACTTCAACGCGGTTTGGAAGGCGGCTAGTGATAGGACTGGCAAATCTGAGACAAGGGATCAGAAACTGGCGTCTGCGGCCTTGCAGGCCTGGGCTAACAGCCTGGGGCTCACAGATTTGTGGCGCTTGACAAACCCATCAATAAGTCATTACTCCTTTTTCTCTGCTCGACACAAATCTTCCTCAAGAATTGACTACATATTTTTATCCCCTAAACTATTTCAAAATATTCATAGTGTATCTCTGCTTCCCATAGCCCTCTCCGATCATAAAGGCGTGCTCTGCTCAGCGATACTCATCAGCGCCTCCCCTCGCGCCCCAAAGAATACTTTGGGACTCAATTAAAGGTTTTATCAGGAGCAATGCCACACTATTTGCCTCTAACCAGCGAAAGGCCCGGATCTGTAAGTTGCATGAATTGGAATGCAAACTAGCAAAACTAGAATCTGCACTCTCTGCCAATTTCTCGGAGCAGATAGTCGCACAGCGAGAAGTGGTCAAAAAAGATATTAACATCACCCTCAGACGTCAGTCAGAGTTTTTAATCCACAGGACCAGACAGCGGTATTATTTTCATGAATCAAGGCCTAGCCACCTGTTGGCGATGAAGATCAGGTCAAACGAGCAGTTCTCAGATATCTCTTGAGTCAAATTACAGTCAGGAGCTGTCACCACGGACCCGACGCAGATCAACAATACCTTTCGTAGTTTTTACTCTGACCTGTACAAATCAAACACATCTCTCGATAAAGTCAAATGTGACAATTTTTTGGCTTGCTTGAAGTTACCTCGTCTTGCAGTGGAGGAGGCAAATGACTTAGCAAAACCGATTACTCTCGAAGAACTTAAGAAGGCTGTGCTCAGTATGCAAAGGGGCAAATCACCCGGGCTCGACGGCATACCACCAGAATTTTATGCAGCCTTCTGGGATCTTCTTGGCCCATTACTTCTCAGCATGATCAACTTTTCAATACAGAAAGGGGCTTTCTCTAGGGATGTCAATATAGCTGTAATAACCTTACTACTGAAGAAAGATAAAAACCCAACAGAATGTGGTAACTATAGGCCCCTAAGTCTGTTGAACGCTGATGTTAAAATATATGCCAAGGCAATCTCCCACCGCCTGCAACCTCATATACCATCGCTAGTTCATTGTGACCAGACCGGCTTTATGAAGTCCCGTCTGGCCTCTGACAATGTCCGCCGATTGCTATATATAATTGATGCAGCAACAGACATCAAAACCCTGGCAGCTGTTTTATCCTTGGACGCCATGAAGGTGTTTGACTGCCTTGAGTGGTCTTTTTTGTGGTCGGTTTTGGGGGCGATGGGTTTCGGGGAAGGCTTTATAAAAATGATACAGTTGTTATATTCAAACCCCTTTGCAATGGTTCTTACAGGTAACATTTGTTCCAGTCTGTTCCCAGTATCTAGATCATCCCGCCAGGGCTGCCCCTTGAGCCCGACGCTATTCGCTGTCACTTGAGCCTTTGGCCCAGATGATTCGGTTATCGTCGGTTATTATACCCATAACTGTTCACAACACACACCATCACCTGGCACTTTACGCTGACGACATTTTAGTCTTTCTTGGAGACCCGTTGCAGTCTGCCCCCCACCTCCTAACATTGTTGGATGAGTTTGGCGCACTATCAGGTTTCAAAATCAATTGGTCAAAATCAGCTTTGATGCCTTTGAATGAAGCTGCCAAGACCTCTGCTTTGCCCTCCAATATTCCCTCAGTTACACATTTTAAATATCTGGGCATTGACATATTTTCCTCTCTACATCTTATTGTGAAGCACAATTATACTGAGACACTGAACAAAATTTTGGGTGATTTAGAAAGATGGGCCAGTCTGCCCAACTCACTCCAGGCTCGTATTTCTATTGTCAAGATGAATGACAGGACCTACCTGACCCCTCGTAAGCTACATTTTATGAAAGTTATCAATGATCCCTCATGCACCCTGTGTACGTTGAAAACTACTGGCACTTTCCTCCATATGATGTGGGAGTGCCCTCCCGTTGCGCGATTTTGGCAGGTTGTGGCTGCTGAACTGACCGCGCTCATCTCAGAGACAGTGCCTGTGACCATACCAGTATTATTATTATATGATCTTTCGGCACTTCAAGTCCCTATATGTCAGAAATGTGTAATGTTGGCAGGTCTAACAGCTGCTAAGAAAATGATCGCAGTACGTTGGAAGCCCCCTCACACTTTGTCCATCAGACAATGGGTTTTAGCCTTTCTGGATGTTATGTACATGGAGCTGTCGACAGCCCATATAAATGGGGCCAAAGAGGCAAATGTAAATGTGTGGCTCACTACGGCTGAGGCACTGAAGGGCACACTCTGATGCTTGTGGTCCGTGGTGTGTCTGAACCACTCACTTCATGCATCTTGAATCACTCAACAGCTCTATATTAACTGCTCCACGAGTCCCTTCTCTGTCTGTTTGTCTGCTTTCTGTTTTTTCCTTTTGTTGTTTGCTTTAGCTGCTGTGTCCTGATTCTATTTTGCTATTTTTATTTTATTTTATTTGTCTTTTTTCCTTTGCCTTTGAAATGTTGTTTTTTTTTTTTTGCTATGTATATGGGGGGGGGGGGGGGGGGGGGGTGGGGGGGGTGATGTAACGGTATGTTCAGTGACTGTACATCATCATTGCATTGTGTTTGAATGGAAATAAATAAATATTTGATCAAAAAAAAAAACATTTTATTTTTCCTCTGATTGCCTTAAGGCCTTATGATATCCTCCACACTAGGCACTTGAACATATAAAATTGCTAATCACCACTTTCATTGAATTTTGAGTGGTCTAATTAACTTTGTAACACATGTGGTGTTCCCAGTCAAATTGACCGGCATATGAAATTAATGGGTAATAGTAGATTATGTTCATTCATTAGATGGAAAACATCTCCACAACCACAAACATCTTCCCACCCTCACACACAAATACACATGCACATATACAGTATATATTACCCCATGTGAACCACGCATTCCAGACTGAAGAATTAGATGGCATTTATGGGAACCTATCTCTTTCTCGCGCTTATGTGCCTACTAGAGGCTGACATTAGGCGCGTTCAAGTTGACCTCCTGCTGCCTGACTGCATCAGCGAGATCTGCCGGCGACGGCAGGGGCGGGGCTACAAACGCTGCTATGAAGTCGGACACTCTCTCTTCCCGTAGACGTGACGTGACTTGGCTGAGCTTGCGGTGTTTGCCTTCTTCGTCAGCGAAGAAGTGGAGGAAATTGAAATTCCATTCATGTTTGATTACAATCAACAACGACTGCGATCAGTTTTCTTACCTGATGCTATGGGAACTTTGCTGGCCTTTTTCTCATATTAATCTCCTTCAGAAATTATTCAATCTGAGATGTTCAAAATAGTGTAATAAATGTGGGTTTTGTCCTTCAGCAGGAAAATACTGCTAGTGTCAGAGCCTTTAAATAATCACAACGATATAGCAAAATAGACAGTCTTTTTTAAATTATCACAAGTTAAACATGTAAAAACTAATTCATAGAGGTAAGGAGGGCTACAACTAATTAGAGGCACCAGTCATCACAGGACAGTCAATACACGCTTCACATAAGTTAAGAACCACTACACACAGGGCTAGATTCTAGCTTAAGACACACCATTTCAAACCACGGCATGTTACACCCTCGACGCAGGAGGCACTGCAATTTATCAACCACAGCAACCTGAGAAATCACAGCAATCCACTCACACCGTTTAAAGTGAAACCATATGAATGTCCCGCTTATGACTTACAGTAACTCTCCCACCTGTAACCTCCCCCTCCGCACTACACAAATGACACGATAGGTCTATATGGACACACATATACAGAAATACATTAATCATCAATATTAAAATCAACTTAACTCGCCCGCTCGACGAGACCCTTCCCCGGGGTCTGAGCTTGTGATGCCGTCCAACTCCCCGGGGAGCGGCTTCGCTGGACGGCACAGACAGAGTTCGGCCGGGCGTCGGTGGCACGCACGGCAGCAGGAAGTACGAGGAGCAGTGGCGGCTACTGCACTCTTCTACAGTCCCGGCCCTGACTTTCTAAAGGAGGCAACAAACCTCCCCTCCTAACACAGGAACATCTAACCCCCTGCTCTACCTGTCTTCGTCTCCAGCAGTCCTAAATAACTGCGAACGACACCCTCCCTCCCAAAAGAGTGCCGAGCCACAGCGGTAAGATGCTCTCCTCATGCCCCGTTTGCTCAGTCTTTTGTCTCCTTCCAATCCTCCTCCCGCCAGCAATCACCCACACACACACCTGTACTCAATTCCATTGATAGGTGGGTAATGCTCATTACGTCACTGATTGTGTCCCACAGCACATTCACATCACACTTTCCCCCCCCTCTTGACTAAAGGGGACTTGTCCTCGAGTCACTATGATGGCATACGATAATCTCGTGACCAAACGGGTGGTCTACGCTGACGTAATGGACGTCCCTCCTCAACTGAGGACACACCAAGGAGTTGGCGTGCCTGCTCTGGACAGGATACAGTCACACCTGAAGGAGGGGTTGATTCAGTGGCTGATGGGTCTCCCGATTGGGCCCTCTGTGTTCCTACAACATCCGCCAAGGCAGGACTCCGGTCAGTCCGACCTGCTGGTGGTATCGTCACTTCTGCTGCTGGTGTCGTCACTTCTGCTGCTGGTGTCGTCACTTCTGCTGCTGGTTTTGTCACTTCTGCTGGGGCATCATGGCGTGGATAACGATGGTGGACCCAATTAGCACCTAACTGGACCCCAGAGCGCTGACGTCGGCTAGATGGAGTCAACTGATTCCTCTGTTCTCTTCCTCTGGATGTTGATGTTGGATTTGATGGCACTGGCAAAGGGGACGTAAAGGGTTGAAAGTCGATTAAAGTGAACAACACTCTCTTGGCCTCCCTCCACTAACACTAGCCTATAGAGCACATCCGTCACCCTATCCACAACTCTAAACGGACCTTTATACCGCCTCTGCAGTTTTGGACACACCCCACGCTTCCTAGCCTTATTCTGAACCCAGACCATTTCCCCCTCAGAGTAATATTGGAAATTAGCCCGAAAATCATAGTACATTTTTTGTTGTTCTGAAGCCTTGGCCTGGTGCCTTTTGACTGCCTCTATTACAGTAGACAAAGTGTCCCAACCCAAACAACTCATCCATCCCCCCTTCCTCCCTGGACACTATAGGAGGCAAAACTTCTTGTACTGCAAATATTTTTTAGGTAGCCTTGCCCATCGTTCTCTGACCGGCCTGCTGCTTGTTTTCAAGAAAAGCTGGCAGCCTAGGGAGGGCATCGGCATTGCTGTGTAGCTTGCCTGGACGATGGACGATCTTGTATTGGAAATTGGCAAGCTGTTCCACCCAGCGAGCCAACTGCCTCTCCAAACCCTGAAAATTATGCAGCCACCACAGGGAATTATGGTCAGTGCGCAAAACAAATTCTTTACCTAACAAATAGTGTCTAAAATGTTTTGTGAATGCCACCATACCCAAGAGCTCTTTTTTAGTAGTAGCATATTTGCGTTCTTGCTTTGTAAGAGCCCTACTAGCATACGCAACAACTCGCTCCAGTCCTCCCTTTTCCTGAAACAACACTGCCCCAATCCCTACGTCACTTGCATCAGTGTCCAAGATAAATGGCTTGCTGGGGTCTGGATAAGCTAGCACAGGAGCAATGATTAAGCTAGCCTTGAGTTGATCAAAAGCACTTTGACAGTCCTCACACCATCGAAAACGCCTCCCCTTCTCTGCCAGCTGATGCAAAGGGCAAGCAATATCTGCAAAACCCCTTACAAAACGTCTATAATATGAGGCCTATAAAGCTTTGGACCTCAGTCTGGTTGGTTGGGACAGGCCACTCTCTGACTGCCTCCACCTTAGCTGGAAATGGCATCACCCCCGCAGTAGAGATGACATGCCCAAGGTAATGGACTTGTGTAGAAAACAAATCACACTTAGATGGTTTAACCTTAAGGTTGGCCTGCTGAAGTTTTCCAAGCACACCACCCAGGCGCATCAGATGTTCATGAAAAGTGCGGCCAAAAACAATTATGTCATCCAAATAAACTAAGCAGGTGGTCCACTGCAGATCTGCAAGTATTAAATCCATCAACTTCTGAAAGGTACTAGGTGCATTACAAAGGCCGAAAGTCAAGACATTAAACTGAAATAGCCCCTGGCGTGTGGTAAAAGCGGTCTTATGGCGATCTTTTGGGTCTACTTCCACCTGCCAATACCCGCTTGCTAAATCAAGAGTGGAAAACCAGCAAGCATGGCTAAGGCTATCCAGCACATCGTCGATTCTAGGGAGAGGGTATGCATCCTTTCTAGTGACCTCATTGAGTTTCCTATAGTCGACGCAAAACCGGAGACCACCGCCCTTCTTTTTTACAAGCACGACCGGAGCTGCCCATGGACTACAAGAAGGACAAATAACCCCACCGGCGAGCATTTGCTTCAAGTTCTCTGTCACCTCTTGCTGTAGGCGGAGAGGGACCCTTTGGGGGTGCATCTTAATTGGCCTAGCATCCCCGGTGTCAATTTTATGTGGGGTCAGGTGAGTCCTGCCAAAGTCAGTCTCCATCCATCCATCCATCCATTTTCGTCCGCTTATCCGGGGCCGGGACGCGGGGGCAGCTGCCTGAGCAGGGACACCCATACTTCCCTCTCCCCGGACACTGCCTCCAGCTCTTCCGGGTGGATCCCAAGGCGTTCCAAGGCCAGCTGAGTGACATAGTCACACCAGCGTGTCCTGGGTCTTCCTCGGGGTCTCCTCCCGGCGGGACATGCCAGGAACACCTCCCGAGGGAGGCGTCCCGGGGTCATCCGAAACAGATGCCTGAGCCACCTCAGCTGGCTCCTCTCGATGTGGAGGAGCAGCGGCTCTGCTCCGAGCTCCTCCCGGGTGACAGAGCTCTTCACCCTATCTCTAAAGGAGCGCCCTGCCACCCTGTGGAGGAAACTCATTTCGGCCGCTTGTATCCGGGATCTTATTCTTTCGGTCATGACCCAAAGTTCATGGCCAAAAGTGAGGGTCGGAACGTAGATTGACTGGTAAATCGAGAGCTTCGCCTTTCGGCTCAGCTCTCTCTTTACCACGACAGACCGATACAACAACCGCATTACTGCGGCCGCTGCACCGATCCGCCTGTCAATCTCACGCTAAACTCCTCCACTTGAGGCAGGAACTCTCCTCCCACCTGGAGGGAGCAAGCCACCTTTTTCTGGTCGAGAACCATGGCCTCGGATTTGGAGGTGCTGATTCTCATCCCAGCCGCTTCATATTCGGCTGCAAACCGCCCCAGGACATGCTGGAGGTCCTGGCTCGAAGGAGCCAACAAGACCACATCATCTGCGAAAAGCAGGGATGAGATCCAGTGGCTCCCGAACCAGATCCCCTCCGGCCCGTGGCTGCGCCTAGAAATTCTGTCCATAAAAATAATGAACAGAACCGGTGACAAAGGGCTGCCCTGCCGGAGTCCAACATGCACTGGGAACAGGTCTGACTTACTGCCGGCAATGCGAACCAAGCTCCTGCTCCGGTCGTACAGGGACCGTACAGCCCTTAACAGAGGGCCTCCGACCCTGTACTCCCGGAGCACCTCCCACAGAATGCCACGAGGGACACGGTCGAATGCCTTCTCCAAGTCCACAAAACACATGTGGACTGGTTGGGCAAACTCCCATGAACCCTCGAGCACCCTGCGGAGGGTATAAAGCTGGTCCAGTGTTCCACGGCCAGAACGAAAACCGCATTGTTCCTCCTGAATCCGAGGTTCGACTATCGGCCGAATTCTCCTCTCCAGTAACCTGGAATAGACTCACCCAAGGAGGCTGAGAGTGATCCCCCGATAGTTGGAACACACCCTCCGGTCCCCCTTTTTAAATAGGGGGACCACCACCCCGGTGTGCCAGTCCAGAGGCACTGTCCCCAACTGCCACGTGATGCTGCAGAGACGTGTCAGCCAAGACAGCCCCACAACATCCAGAGACTTGAGGTACTCAGGGCGGATCTCATCCACCCCCGGTGCTTTGCCATCGAGGAGCTTCCGGACTACCTCAGTGACTTCGGCTTGGGTGATGGATGGGTCAACCTCTGAGTCCCCAGCCTCTGCTTCCTCTATGGAAGGCGTGTCAGTGGGATTGAGGAGATCCTCGAAGTGTTCCTTCCACCGCCCGACGATGTCCCCAGTCGAGGTCAACAGCTCCCCACCTCCACTGTAAACAGTGTTGGTGGAGGACTGCTTCCCCCTCCTGAGGCGCCGGATGGTTTGCCAGAATTTCTTCGAGGCCGACTGGTAGTCCTACTCCATGGCCGGGTTCGGGGATTGCCGCCACGACAGGCACCGGAGACCTTACGGCCACAGCTCCGGACAGCCACGTCAACAATGGAGGTGGAGAACATGGTCCATTCAGACTGAATGTCCCCAGCCTCCCTCGGGATCTGGTCAAAGCTCTCAAGGAGGTGGGAGTTAAAGATCTCCCTGAAAGAGGGTTCTGCCAGACGTTCCCAGCAGACCCTCACGATACGTCTGGGTCTGCCAGGTCTGTCTGGCTTCCTCCCCCGCCAGCGGATCCAACTCACCACCAGACGATGTCCCCAGTCGAGGTCAACAGCTCCCCACCTCCACTGTAAACAGTGTTGGTGGAGGACTGCTTCCCCCTCCTGAGGCGCCGGATGGTTTGCCAGAATTTCTTCGAGGCCGACTGGTAGTCCTACTCCATGGCCGGGTTCGGGGATTGCCGCCACGACAGGCACCGGAGACCTTACGGCCACAGCTCCGGACAGCCACGTCAACAATGGAGGTGGAGAACATGGTCCATTCGGACTGAATGTCCCCAGCCTCCCTCGGGATCTGGTCAAAGCTCTCAAGGAGGTGGGAGTTAAAGATCTCCCTGAAAGAGGGTTCTGCCAGACGTTCCCAGCAGACCCTCACGATACGTCTGGGTCTGCCAGGTCTGTCTGGCTTCCTCCCCCGCCAGCGGATCCAACTCACCACCAGGTGGTGATCAGTTGACACTGCAGCCCCTCTCTTCACCTGAGTGTCCAAGACATACGGCCGGAGGTCAGATGATACGACCACAAAGTCGATCATTGATCTCCGGCCTAGGGTGTCCTGGTGCCACGTGCACATATGGACACCCTTATGCTTGAACATGGTGTTGGTTATGGACAAACTGTGACTAGCACAGAAGTCCAGTAACAAAACACCACTCAGGTTCAGATCGTGGAGGCCGTTCCTCCCAATCACACCCCTCCAGGTAACACTGTCATTGCCCACGTGGGCGTTGAAGTCCCCCAGGAGAATGACGGGGTCCCGGGTTGGAGCACTCTCCAGTACCCCTCCCAGGGACTCCAAGAAGGCCGGGTACTCTGCACCGCTGTTCGGCCCATAAGCCGAGACAAAGGTGAGAGTCCTATCCCTGACCTGAAGGCGCAGGGAAACGACCCTCTCGTTCACCGGGGAGAACTCCAAAACATGGCAGCTGAGCTGGGGGGCTATAAGCAAGCCAACACCAGCTCGCCGCCTCTCACTGCGGGCAACTCCAGAGTAGAAGAGAGTCCAGCCTCTCTCAAGGAGTTGGGTTCCAGAGCCCAGACTGTGCGTGGAGGTGAGCCCGACTATTTCTAGCCGGTACCGCTCAACCTCCCGCACCAGCTCAGGCTCTTTCCCCCCCAGCGAGGTGACATTCCATGTCCCCATGGCTAGAGTCACCATCCGGGGATTGGGCCGCCGGGGCCCCCGCCCACGACTGCCACCCATATCCCACTGCACTGGCCCCTTCTGAACCCTCCCGCGAGTGGTGAGCCCACGGGAGGGCGGGCCCACGTTGCTCGTTTGGGCTGCACCCAGCCGGGTCCCGTGGGCAAAGACCCGGCCACCAGGCGCTCGCCTACGAGCCTCAACCCCAGGCCTGGCTCCAGGGTGGGGCCCCGGTGACGCCGATCCGGGCGACGTGCACGTCCTTGTTGTTCTTTCTGTCATTAGGGGCGAGTGAACCGATCTTAGTCTGACCCGTCACCTAGGACCTGTTTGCCTTGGGAGACCCTACCAGGGGCATTAAGCCCCGGACAACATAGCTCCTAGGATCATTCGGGTGCTCAAACCCCTCCACCAAGATAAGGTGCCGGTTCAAGGAGGAGGTCTCAGTCTCCCCCTGACTAAACACAGTGATGTTCTCATGCAGTAACTGTCTAACTGCTTTCAACTCCTCTGGGGAAAAACCTTTCTCCTCCACCCCAAACTGACTCATAAGTGTCTCAACTGTCCAAGGCTGTAAACTTGTTCCTCTGTCGCTGTCCCCACACCGCTCTCCCACCTCATCTCCCACTTCGATGTCAGTAAACAATGTGCCTACTTTCATGCCACTCTTTAGCATTAAACCATCATTAGTCACGTTAATTACTCGCACAGGCAGTGTGCCCTGCTGAACTCTACAAACCACTCGAGCTACCAAAATGTCACAGTGTTTGGAGATAGAGTTGGAGGGTTCCAGCATCCCCTCTGCATAATCTCCCCACCTATTTTGAACCTGAGCCCAAATAATGGCCTCACTACGTGGGGGCACCACAGTATCAGACTGGATGACAACTGTCTGGGGCTCTAATTATGGGTTAAGATCAACCAGGGGAAACTGCTTGCCCATTATCTGGCAATGTTTCTTTCCCAGGTCAACCACAGCACCATACTTTGATAGAAAATCAAAGCCCAACAAAACCTCAGACCCCAAAAACTCAGCTACAAGCGCAAGGGAATCAAGCTGGCATATAGTCTGCCAGCACCCCAAAATCTGCATTCCCCCCCCATTAGCTGCTGTAGCTCTGCCATCATAGTCTATCAAATCACATCCCCCTTTTGTAACTGAAAGCCACAATTGTTTAGGAATAACAGAGCGTGAGGCTCCAGTGTCCACAAGTCCACAGTCAAACCCACCTATTTTAGCTCTAAGATAGCCGGAACCACCCTTTAAGTTATCAGGCCACAATGGATGCAGGTGGGAGGGAGAGCGTGTGGTCCTCTATGCACGCCCCCTCTAGTTTCCCTGCAAATAAGGGCAATCACGTCGTATATGACGATTACACCCACACTCCCAGCATCCTCCACCTCTCTCAGCATCACGTTTAGGCGGGAGAATGGAAGCTTTAACTGAATGAGAGAATGGAGCTGACACTTTAACTTTATGCCGTAAGCCCTCTACAACCCCTAGCAGTGTGTCAATCCGCTCATCTCTGGCGGGCTTCTCAACAACTCCACGCACCTTGGCATCAGGAGCTAAACAACTGCTCTCTAAACCTCTAATAAGCTCAAGCTCTGCAGCAAGGTTAATGGCATCCTCTAGGGATGTTGGTTTAGCACTGCGAAGGCTGACACGCAAATCCCCATTTCCAACATTTGCAATAAAATGGTCTTTAGCCAACAAATCTTGTGTGTTAGGATCTGTTGTGGGATAAGCTTTAGTAACTAGTCGTCGGAGTGCAATGCCAAATTCTCTGACTGACTCGTTATGCAGCCTCCTTCGAGAAGAGAAACTAGCCCTATTCCAGTCATCGCTATCGCACGGGTCTAAACATCTACCCATTGCATCTTTTAGCAAGACATAATTGGCTTTAGCTGTTGCAGATAATCCACTATATACCTCACGAGCTCGGCCTGACAAAAGAAGGACCATGAATTTTAATCTCAGTGGTTCATTCCAATTATTTACATCAGCTGCTATTTCAAACTGTTCAGCCCGACTACTAGGTGAGGGAGAATTATTTGACCGACTTGTACTTGCCTCTACAGGTTGAAGTGAATTATTTTCAGACCCTGACATTTTTAATTATCCCACCGCTGCCACCAGTGTAATAAATGTGGGTTTTGTCCTTCAGCAGGAAAATACTGCTAGTGTCAGAGCCTTTAAATAATCACAACGATATAGCAAAATAGACAGTCTTTATTAAATTATCACAAGTTAAACATGTAAAAACTAATTCATAGAGGTAAGGAGGGCTACAACTAATTAGAGGCACCAGTCATCACAGGACAGACAATACACGCTTCACATAAGTTAAGAACCACTACACACAGGGCTAGATTCTAGCTTAAGACACACCATTTCAAACCACGGCACGTTACAGGAGGCACTGCAATTTATCAACCACAGCAACCTGAGAAATCACAGCGTTTAAAGTGAAACCATATGAATGTCCCGCTTATGACTTACAGTAACTCTCCCACCTGTAACCTTCCCCTCCGCACTACACAAATTACACGATAGGTCTATATGGACACACATATACAGAAATACATTAATCATCAATATTAAAATCAACTTAACTCGCCCGCTCGACGAGACCCTCCCCCGGGGTCTGAGCTTGTGATGCCGTCCAACACCCCGTGGAGCGGCTTCGCTGGACGACACAGACAGAGTTCGGCCGGGCATCGGTGGCAAATAATGCATTATTTTTTTTACGGTTCCCTCTGCTGGTCTCTCTCCGCTCAGACTTTTGCACTGACTCTCAGCTTTCCGCTCTCTCTGCAGCTCTTTCTCGTTTGTGCTCCCTGACTTTTTGTTTGCAGTTTGTTTGCAGGGTGGCAGGGCGCTCCCTTAGAGATAGGGTGAAGAGCTCTGTCACCCGGGAGGAGCTCGGAGTAGAGCCGCTGCTCCTCCACATCGAGAGGAGCCAGCTGAGGTGGCTCAGGCATCTGTTTCGGATGACCCCGGGACGCCTCCCTCGGGAGGTGTTCCTGGCATGTCCCGCCGGGAGGAGACCCCGAGGAAGACCCAGGACACGCTGGTGTGACTATGTCACTCAGCTGGCCTTGGAACGCCTTGGGATCCGCCCGGAAGAGCTGGAGGCAGTGTCCGGGGATAATGGATGGATGGATGGATTTGAGGGTTATAGTAACTGGAAAAAAGCTACAATGAAAGACAGTGGACTTTACTGAGGTTCGCCCAGTGTTAGCAGCAGGAGGACGGTAGCTCACCTTCCAGAGCCTTCCGCTGAATCACTGGAGACTGATTTAGGGGACGTCATTGAATTACTTAGTAGTGGTGCAACGGACCATTGAGCCCCACTGCCACCACCCACCCTTTTTTCTCACCAAAACAAAAAATGGAAAAGTAACTTTATCATTTTAACATTGGTTCAACTAACTCCAAAATCCAATCTTTTTTTCTTTTTACTTTAGCTTAACACTTTTCCATATTTCGTTGTCGGCTTCAGCTAAGACAGAAATAGTTCACCCCACACACCCGAAATTCTTAGAACACAGTGTTTCCCCAAGATTGTTTTGTAGCGGCGGTGCTCTGAGTCGGTAACCTAGCAACACTAGGGGGGTCCGGGGGCATAATTAATCACTGGCTCGAATGCTGCAGCGATTGACAAGCCTACAACATGAAAACAGTGCAAGCTAACTATTGGATATTTCATAATAGATATTCTATCATAATCAGTGACATATATTTACATTTGAAACAATGTGGCATTGTTTACATTTGCTTCTGCTTGCTGCCATATTGATGCTGGTGTGATGGTTGAGAGACCCAACATGACTACATCTTGCCTATAAGTAGTGCAAGGAGCTTCAATAAAAGCTCTATGGCTTGTGTTCATGTCAGGAACCTGAGACAGTGCAACATGCTTTGATTAAGATTGTAGAAACTATAACTGCCAAAGACAAGATCTACTCAGAGAATTGCAAGAAATCGGCTTGGAAGAAGTATCTCTGAAAAGTATTTTAGAATTAGGGTCAAGCAGGAGAGGAAAACACTGTTTTTTTTTTGTTTTTGTTTTTTTTAAAAGACACTGGTTTATATAGCAGGATATAGTGCACTAAGGTGCTAGTCCCATAGATGGCAGCAACGGAACTTTTGGATGCCAGGTGCTGTAAAACCCCGAAGAAGAAGAACCACTAAACCACAGTGACATTAGCGCACTTATTATGGTTAATATTTTCACTTATTGCAAAACAAACAACATAAAACTTATCATAATTGGTCAGGTACAGTCTTCCACTGGACAAACTAATTTTGATTAAATTCGCTGGTTCTAACTTATGTTTACCATCGCGGCACGGAGAAGGCTGGGTCCGTTTCACAAAGCAGGTTCAACAAACTCTGAGTCTAACCCCGAACTCTGAGTTAATCTACTCTGAGATAGGAAACTCTGAGTTTTCAGTTCCAGAACAGCTGATTTGAGTTAGTTTGATCAACTCGGAGTAGTTTAACCTGGACCTAAGCACGTGCACCACAAGTATAAAAAGACAGCATCAATGGAGCCCCGATTCGACGAGTCACCATGGCAACGGGGAAGAGGAGGGCTACGTTTTTCAACCCACTGAAATTGGAAATATTAATGAGCTCATACGGTGAGTTTGAGCACGTTTTTAGAAGAAAGTGTAACACCGCTGCAGCAGCAAAAGAGAGGGAGACAGCGTGGGAGAACATTGGTGCTCAGGTCAATGCATAAGTTTAAATGTAGGCTAGTCCTTTGCAATCACAATAATATTACAGGGGGAAACTGCTTGAGTGGTAGCCTATTAATTTATTTAATTTAGATGCAACCCCGGCTGAGAAGCGCACTTGGCTGCAGCTTAAGATAAAACATAAAAACATTAGACCTCGGCATAATCTCATGGGGGTACCTCATTTTGATCATGTTTTACATTGTAAAGTAAATATTAAGTGGCTGTTTGACTGTACAGTTGTTTTATCCCCAACATAATGCTGTTTTCACACACATAAATGTCTTCTCATCTATATCATTTTCTGTTAAATAATTAAGCCTATTTAAACTAACACAGACTTCTACACAGCCAACAGAAAGAAAGCAGATGCCCGTATAACGGGTGGTGGCCCAGCACCGTCACCTCTAATGGAGGCAGAGAAGCTGAAAATGATAAAGATGGGCAGTAGCCGTTTCAGGGCGAGGCACACTTTTCTGATCGCTCTGCATACAGTTGCCTTGCTCAAGTGCTCTGCATCTCCGACGTTGTATAAAAAAAACTCCCATTTGCAAAAAAGACGCAGCGCAACACACAATATCTGCTGGGATGTGAGAGCATGACTTCGGTTGGTAATGTTGGAAATGTAAGGACGGATCGGGTTGTGTATGTAAATGATGGACTGTGACGTGAAACGGTACCGCTCAAAAGGATAATTGTCTGGAAATGCAAGAACATCTATGCGCGGTCTGATAATCATCTCCCGACGAATATTTAATTCTCTGCGCAGTAATGCTGCACCTTCATCCACGGGATCATTATCAAAAGGACATGCCATGGTAGTGAAAATAGTCGCCACCTAATATGACTTTTAATGTAGGCCTACTGACTGATTTTTGCAATGATCAATGAGAACTATACTAAACCAAAACCTGCCTGCTGACTGAATGAATGAGGAAATCAAATACCGTGTGTGGCTGAAAGAGGGCGGAGACAGAGAGAAACTCAAGGTTTGTTTAGAAAAACCTGGTCCCGACCAGGTTAGGTTCATAGAGTATGGTAACTGACTGAGAGCTTAAGTTACCTCTCTCTGTGAAACAGGCTTAGAGTTACCCCTCTTTGTCTGGTTTGAGTTACCTCCCTTTGTGAAACGGAAAACTCAGAGTTTCCCTCATTTCAGGGTTAACAGACTCAGAGTTTTCACTAAACCTGCTTTGTGAAACGGACCCCTGGTCAACAGGTGAACCAGCGGGTTCAACATCTCCGCCTTTGTTCGTCCGACTTCGGAAGATTTTTGACCTTTTCTTTGTGACATCCCATTATGTACAATCACAAGTAGCCTAGCTAGCGTGTAGTGACAGTAGCAGTGGTTTGTGGGGCGTTAGGTTATGAAAAGATACCTGACCTCAGACCCGCCATGTGTTCACGTGTTGACCATAAGATGTCGCCATTTAAATTAATAAATTATGCTTAGCCTGGCGGTGGGAAATTTAAGCCTGGCAGGAAACCCTGGACTTCTTTCCAGGTTTTTGGAGATTTTGATGTAACATACCCTTTTGTAACTCTTTGAGCCTTTTTGTGTAATTTGTTGATACATCAGCTCAGATTTACATGCATGAAATGTCGCTTTCTTGTCTCCTTAACTGCTGTGAATACAGTATATACTCTACTGTATTTCTCATCGCTTTATCAGTAAAGACCTTACCTGTCAAAAATTGTTCAAGCTACTGAGTGACAAATAGGGAGAATGTGTGTTCTGAGTAAACAATTAAAGCAATGTCTAGTACCTTGTTTAAGTGCCGTGACCCATTTATTACCACAGTGTATTTATGCTCACCTTAGTACAGCTCAGTCCATAGGTCTTCATGGGTACGTTTTTCTTTGGCTATCTTCTTCTTGTAAAAATGCTGCCTGCAACGCTGGCACTCTGACACAGTCAAAAACTGTTTGCTTCCTCTCTCACACATCCGCCACTTATCACCTGTGTCTTACCTTAATGCCTTTCCTGTGATAATGGCCCGTCTACAGTGGTGTTACCATACCTCTATCTCCCTAAAATTGAGATCACATTGCATTGTCACTTTTTCCTAATATGAACTGTTTCACATGTAACCTGATTTGCAAGACAGTGATTGCATGAGATAAAGTTGTCGTTATGAGTTTGTAAAATGGCAGCCCGTGGCCTTACTTAGCGTATACATACTATCTCTCATCAAAGTGTGATAACTGTGATTAAATTCAGTATATATACGTCTGCCATATGTTGCCACCCCTCAAAAATTCCTGCCCCGCTCTCGCCACCCCATTAATGTTTTTCAAGATCCGCCCCTGATAACGAACACTATATAAACGTCTTTGTACTGCACTTTATTAGTCTATACCAGAATGCTGAGCAATTTTACACACCTCTGATTAAAAAGTATGACTTTAACTCTTCACAAGCACTACTACAATACATTCTAATTTGAACCAAAATCTAGAATTATAGGCTCAGTTTGGGTTTGTGTAAATGCACTCTGTAGACTGACCACTTTGTACAACACAGTTTTCATAAAAAAAATAATAAAATAAAATAAAATAAATAAATATATATATATATATATATATATATATTTATATATATTTATATTTAGACCATAAATATATATATATATATATATATATATATATATATATATATATATATATATATATATATATATATATATATATATATATATATATATATATATATATATATATATATATTGAATTTCAACAATTTATACAAATAATGACAATCAAACAGATAACACAACAACACCCCCCTCCCCCTCCCCCAGACAGTCATACAATAAAAGAGCAAAGATCATGTAAAGGTCATTGGAGGGGACTTCCACTCAGAGAAGTGTCTTCCCTTTAAAAGCAGATAATCTAGAAAAGGTGTCCAGATCTTTAAAAACAGATCATGCTTCCCCTTTGAAACAGCCTGTAATCTTTCATGGGGTAGGGTGTTAAACACCTCTCTGTACCAAAGGGTAATACTTGGTGGAGAATCTTTAATCCAATTGTGCAAAATGCACTTCGGAGCAATTGCAAGGAGCTTCTCAAGTTTGTAATGTGTAGCAGGGAGGTGTAGTACCATAGAGGGAAGGCCAAGAAGGAAAACGCTGGGGTCTTTAGTGATTTTTAATTTAAATATCCTGCTAATCACCCCGGAAATAAACGTCCAGAAATGTTTTTCATTTTTGTGCAAACCCTTTGATGAAATTATAATCTCTCTCATAGATAGCTCCCATATTGCCAGTGTTGTGCCATGACATATCAAAATGCATACTAAGAACTCTAAACAAGTTTGCATATACAGTGCAAAAGTATTCATCCCCCCTTGAACTTTTCCACATTTTAACACATTTTAACCATTAATGTTAATGTATTTTGGGGGGGATTTTATGTGATGCATAATTGTGAAGTGGAAGGAAAATGATACATGGTTTAAATTTTTTTTTTTACAAATAAAAAACAGAAAAGTGTGGTGTGCAAAAGTATTCACCCCCTTTACTCTGATACCCTTAAATAAAATCCAGTGCAACCAGTTGCCTTCAGAAGTCACCTAATTAGTAAATGGAGTCCACCTATGTGTAATCTAATCTTAATGTAAATACAGCTGCTCTGTGAAAGCCTCAGAGGTTTGCTAGAGAACATTAGTGAACAGACAGCATCATGAAGCCCAAGGAACACACCAGACAGGTCAGGGATAAAGTTGTGGATAAGTTTAAAGCATGATTAGGATATGAAAAAATATCCCAAGCTTTGAACATCTCACAGTGCACTGTTCAATCCATCACCTTAAAATGGAAAGAGTATGGCACAACTGCAAACCTACCAAGACATAGCCGTCCACCTAAAGTGACAGGCTGGGCAAGGAGAGCATTGATCAGAGAAGCAGCCAAGAGGCCCATGATAACTCTGGAAGAGCTGCAGAGATCCACAGCTCAGGTGGGAGAATCTGTCCACAGGACAACTATAAGTCATGCACTCCACAAATCAGGCCTTTATGGAGTGACAAGAAGAGAGCCATTGTTAAAACAAAGCCATGCAGTTTTCCACAAGCCATGTGGAGGAAGGTGCTCTGGTCAGATGAGACCAAAGTTGATGTTTTTGGCCTAAATGCAAAATGCCACGTGTGGCAGAAAACTATCACCTTGAACACACCATCTCCACCGTTTAACATGGTGGCGGCAGCATCATGCTGGGGGGATGGTTTCTTCAGCAGGGACAGGGAAGCTGGTCTGAGCTGATGGGAAGATGGATAGAGCCAAATACAGGACAGTCTTGGAAGAAAACCTGTTAGAGTCTGCAAAAAACTTGAGACTGTGGCAGAGTTTCAACTTCCAGCAGGACAACGAGCCTAAACATACAGCCAGAGCTACAATGGAATAGTTTAGATCAAAGAATATTCATGTGCTAGAATGGCCCAGTCAAAGTCCAGACCTAAATCCAATTGAGAATCTCTGGCAAGACTTGAATATTGCTGGTCACAGACACTCTCCAAGCTATTTTGCAAGGAAGAATGGGAAAAAAAAAAGAAAAGGTGGTTCTACAAAGTATTGACTCAGGGGGGTGAATACTTTTGTACACCACACTTTTCTGTTTTTTATTTGTAAAAAAAAATCTATTAAAACCATGTATCAATATCCTTCCACTTCAAAATTATGCACCACTTTGTGTTGGTCTATCACATAAAATCCCAATAAAACACTTTTACATTTGTGGTTATGGAAAAGTTCAAGGGGGGTGAATACTTTTGCAAGGCAGTGTAAGAAGACCGGGCTGAGACTGACTCATTTGTCGCAAGCAGTCTGCAGCACAAAAAAAAACAAGATACTATAGCATTAAATTTGAGCCTAAATCAAAGTGTACCTATTTAGTAAATGTCTCCTGAAATCAAAACACAGCCATTATGCAGCAGTGTTTCCAACATATTAATTAATTTGTGGCGTACCGTCACAATATCAACATTGGCTGCCACACATTGATTTTGTTATTATTTAGTGGAGTTGCGAGTCCCATTTGAGCAAATTGACTCATTTTACTATAAGAATTTGTTCAATTTGGTCCAATAAAATTGGAAGAGTCTCTAAAGAGCCAGACAATTACATTTAACACCATAAATGCATTTTGAAAAACATACAAACATAGCAAACATAATACCAAGAATTTCTCAATTGTACAAAGAATTTGTGTGAAAACAAATGGCTGTATATGGAGAAGTAATGGAGAAAAGAATAACTGAGTGCAAAGTATATTGGACACACAAACAGAAGGAGAAAAATAATGTTGCAATACAGTTTCCACCAGAGCTCCACTTGGAAATGTGCCTCGGAATGAGAAAACTTCCACCATTTTGACGTTTGCACCAGATAACGTTATGGGGGACAGTGGGGATGAGGAGGACGAGGATGAACACCCCAGCCTATCATCAAGCATGGAATCCTTAGCTCTGCAAAGAGGAAAGTAAAAGCTCAGAGGCCTCAGTTTGATGAAGATGAAAATATTGGTATGTAGAAAACCTTAATATTGCTAATTTGGTGACGGAAAAGTACATTAAAGATTCATAATGTTACCACAAAATTCCAGGAAAGTTAGCGAACAAGCAAGTACAAGCTAGCCAGGTTTACCAGCAGAATAACCATTACAGTAATCTAAACACATGTGGTTAGATTGCTGTAATGGTTATTCTGCTGAAAAAAGCTAATGTTAGCTATCAAAGTTAATTGTCATTTCTTGTCTTTTATAATGGACAATGTTGTCTCAGCTCTGTAATGCCTGACAGAAAACGCAGCAGACTAAGTTACCAAGGGATGTTACTCACTTATGTTATACGAATGTTAGGTTAAAGTTCTGGAATATTTTTTCTAAAAAATGTACTCTTGAATGTGCTTATATAACTACAAATGCAGTAAACAATTAGGTTAGCACATTAATACAATAACCACATTAATTTGAACAGAAAACCTATAATTATAAATATGAAGTGAATAGCTTTCACATTAACTAACACTTATTATACTTAGTATTTTAATTGGAAACTAAGTTTGCGCATATTTTGGTAGTACAAATGTACTTAAGATACATATAGGTAAGAAACATGTTGAAGTAAAATGTAAGGGACTGAATACTGAGAGGCAGAAACAGAATTGATCGAAAGATTGATTTGAATTCTATAAAAAAAAGAAATGGGACGGTTCATAGTAAGAGACTGTATACGAAGACCTATGAGAGTGTTACAGATTAACATCTGAGACAATTCTTCAGAATTCACAGTGGTTTAACCCCACCAGTTGATCCGACTGATGACAGCCCCTATGAACAACGAGAAACTACTTTTCAGTAGAGAACTTGTATCCAGACATCAAGACACTTGTTTCGAAACACTGTATTACACTTGATAAGGGATGCCTGGATGATGTGCTGGCAACTGCTCGACATGCAGAGAAAATGGTGGCAAAAAATGAGAGAGGGGCCGTGGAAGGAGGGGCTGCTGACTAGAGGGAGAGACAGAACTGGGCATGGGGAAGCGAGAGCTGAAAAACAGATGCACACACACAAAAGGATAAGATATATACATGTGGCATGACACATCACACCACGACTCTCTGGCAGGTCACATCACAGGACCACACTGCCATTTCACGTCACACCACCACACCAGACTCTAGCATGTCAAGTCACATCACCGCTCTCTGGCATGTCACGTCACCAGACTCTGGCATGTCACGTCACACCACTGCGCTCTGCAATGTCATGTCAAACCACCATACTCTGCCATGTAACGTAACAACCCCACACTCTGCGATGTCAGGTCACACCAACACACTCTGGCATGTATAGTCACAACACCGCTCTCTGGCATGTCAGGCCACATCACCGTGCTCTGGTATGTCATGTCACACCACCACACTCTGTAATGTCACGTCACATCACCACATCATACACTGGCATGTCACTTCACACCACCTAAATCTGGCAGGTCACACAACACCTCCTCACTCCAGCATGTCCTGTCACACCTCCACACTCTAGCTTATCACATCACACCACCACACTCTGGAATGTCACGTCACACCACCGGACTTTCCCGTGTCACGTCACACGGACACATTCTGGCTTGTTATGTCCCACCATCAAACTCTGACATGTCAGAATCAGAATCAGAATCAGAAATAGAAGATCAATGTGCAGTTTACATAATGTGCAAAAAGTGCAAACAAAAGAAAAAAAAGAAAAGAAGAATGATTGTCCGTATTTTTGCTTGAGTCAGGTTACAGAAGGAGGGGTGTCTGACTCTCTTAGGGAGGCGTTATAAAGTTTAATGACCACAGGAAGGAATGATTTCCTGTGGCGCTCAGTGGTGCATCTGGGTGAGAGGAGTCTTCCACTGAATGTGCTCCACTGCTGGGCCAGTGTGTCATAGAAAGGGTGTGTGACATTAGCCAAGATGGACTTAAGCTTGGACAGCATCCTCCTCTCTGCCACAGTCGTTAGAGTGTCCAGCTCCTCCCCCACGACATCACCGGCCCTTCTGATCAGTTTGTGTAGTCTGTTGTTATCTGCGACCTTCAGCCCACTGCCCCAACATGTGACAGCAAAGAAGATCGCACTGGCCACAACAGACTCGTAGAACATCCTCAGCATCGTCCGGCATATGTTAAAGGACCTCAGCCTCCTGAGGAAAAAGAGTCGACTTTGGCCTTTTTTATAGACCGCCTCTGTGTTTCTAGACCAGTCCAGCTTATTATTCAAGTACACCCCTAGGTACTTGTACTCCTCAACAGTGTCCACAGGGACCCCATGGATGGAAACAGGGGTCACTGGTGTTTTCGCCCTCCTCAGATCCACTATGAGCTCCTTTGTCTTTGTCACGTTGAGCTGTAGATGATTCCGTTCACTCCAAGTGACAAAGTTATCCACAACAGTCCTGTATTCATTCTCATCACCCTTCTCGATGCAGCCAACTATTGCTGAATCATCATAAAACTTCTTAAGGTGGCAGGACTCAGTGCAATAGTTGAAGTCAAAGGTGATTAGAGTGAAGAGGAAGGGAGAGAGGACAGTCCCCTGTGGGGCCCCAGTGTTGCTGACCACTCTGTCAGTGGTCTGCCCATCAGGTAATCCACAATCCAGGACACGATGGGGGCATCAACCTGCATGGCAGCCATCTTCTCACCCAGTAGAGCTGGACGGATGGTGTTGAAAGCACAATGGAGAAGTCAAAGAACATGACTCTCGGAGTGCTCGCCGGCTTGTCCAGATGAGTGTAGACTCTGTTCAGCAAGTAGATGAAGCTCTCCTCAACTCCCAGGCGGGGCTGTTAGGTGAACTGTAGTGGATCAGTGAAGGGCCTGACCATAGGCCTTAGCTGCTCCAGGATGAGCCTCTCCAGGTTTTTCATGATATGAGATGTCAGGGTGGAGTAGGTGGGTGTGAATTGAGGTGGAGGGGGGCAGACAAAGGGTGTGTAAGGAGGAGGGGGGGAGGTAAAGTGGCAGTTGTTGTTTGGCAGCCAGCAGCAGAGTCTTGTGGGAGAGGAGCCGCAGTATCAAACCTATTGAAAAAGAGGTTCAGTTCATTGGCCCGGTCCACACGCCCCTCCAACCCCATGCTACCAGTCTTTTGGAACCCGGTGATGTTTTTCATGCCACTCCACACTTCCCTCGTGTTGTTTCGCCTGAGTTTATTCTCCAGTTTTCTCCTGTAATTGTCTTTAGCCTCCCTGATGTTAAGTTTGAGTACCCCCTGCACTCTCCTCACCTCATCACAGTTGCCCTCTCTGAACGCTCTTTTCTTTTCATTAAGGATGGCCTTAATGTCCTTAGTGATCCAAGGTTTATTATTAGCGTAACAGGTAACAGTCCAAGCAGGGACATTGCAGTCCACAAAGAAGTTAATGTAGTCCGTGATTAGAGGTGGGAAGATACGGGTAACTCACGATTTGATACTGTGACGATATTTGGCCCACGATAATGATAATATCACGATACACGATATCTGCAATATTCGATATATTGCAAGAAATTTCATCAACAATATATCACGATAGGTGACTGAAAAAGAAAAACGTCTTATGCATCTAATGCATTTATTTTATTTTATTTTCTATAAATTTAATATGCCTTGATGTGTCCAGGTTGACCCAAAGCACTTTTATGTTCCCACTTCCCAGGTACTGGATAACTCTGCACATAATTGGTTGCATACTGAAATGTGCCCAATATTTCATTTAATTTTTATGTTATTCTTATCTTGTTAAGCTATTGTTAAACTAAAACGGGCCCAAGTTTACATAAAACAAGTTACTACTGACTTTTCAGTATCAGAAAGCACTGTCCTGGTTTACATAAGACATGTTATTAATGTTCATGCACTTTAATGTGTCCAGGCAGCTCAGGGTTCTCTCCAGATGGTGGAACAGTGGCGTTGCGCCGCTATACTCATTTTCAATGTTAGCTGCTTTATAGCGGGTGTTAGTGGGCTGCCGCAGTCTTCTCATTAAAAAAAGCGACCCCCGGCTGACGGTGACGAGCGTCCGTTGGTCCGTACAACCTCACACTTGCATGTCACGTCACACCATCACCCTCTGGAATGTCACGTCACACCACCAATCTGTGGGAATGTCAGGTCACACCACCACACTCTAGCATGTCACGTCACACTACCACTCTGTGGGAATGTCAGGTCACACCACCACAAAACATTCTGCCATGTCCGATAACACCCCCACACTCTGGAATGTCAAGTCATATCACCGCTGTCTGGCATGCAACATCACACCACCACACTCTGCCACGTCACATCACACCACCACACTCTGGCACGTCACGTCACATCACCACACCACACCAGACTCTGCCATTGTCACGGCACACCACCAGACTCTGGCATGTCATGTCACGTCACACCACCACAACCACTCTGCCATGTCAGATCACACTACCAAAATCTGGCATGTCAAGTCACATCACTGCTCTCTTGCACGTCACGTCACGTCACGCCACGCCACCACACTCTGGCATGTCACATTACACCAGTGGTTCTCAAATGGTGGGGCGCGCCCCCCTGGGGGGGCGCAGTGAGGTGTCTGGGGGGGCGTGAGAGGCAGGGCAGGACGCGAAGGTCTATTTCCACTGGATACTTGTCTGCTGCATTACGTCTCCGTCATGCCAGCGGAGCTGATAGGTTTCACTTTAGTCTATGTTTTAACTACCACCAGGTCCGCTGCGCTGCATGTCTGTTCCGTCCAGCTCCGTCAGTCTGGAACAGCTACGCAGGAGTTCTATGTGTCTGGCGGATGCCAGAGCCCAACGCAGCAATTCAGCTGAATTTTGTACCGAACAGACAGGAAGTCAAGCGACGAAATAACAATATAACATCCAGTTACTTTTCAAAATAAAACACTCCGTGTTGACACCTCAAAAAAGACAAACACAAGCTCCTCAGCTAATCCTTCGGTCGGGAACTATGCAGCAGGAAATATGACAATGCTTACATAGACGTTGGGTTTACCATGAACCCGGTCGGAAATGGGGAAAGACCTGTTTGTGTTTTATGCAAAAAAACTCAGACAGCAGCGGACAGCATGAAACCATTTTGATAGTCAGGTGATTGTATGCAGAATGCTGCAACTCATACAGTAGTTTATACAGATAAATGACTAAATATTATCAGGTTCTTAATAGTATTTCAATTCGGGGGGGGCGAAAACATTTCTGTCCTCTAGGGGGGGACATGTCACGTCACACCACTACACCAGACTCTGCCATTGTCACGACACACCTCCACACTTTGGAAAGATAGGTCACACCACCAAATTCTGACATGTCACATCACACCACCTGACTCTTGCATTTCATGTCACACGACCACACCAAACCACACTCTGGCATGTCACATCACACTACCATACTCTGGCATATGACGTCACATGACCACACTTGCCATATCACGTCACACCACCTCACACTGGCATGTCATGTCTAACCACCGCACTCTGGCATGTCACGTCACACCACCTCATACTGGCATATCACGTCAAACCACCACACTCGGGCATGTCACGTCACACCACTATTGCATTTCACTTGACACTCTGGCATGTCACCTATCACCACGCCACCTCACATGACCAGCTCTGCAATGTCAAGTCACACCACCAAAGCAGACTCTGCCATGTCAGATCACACCACCACACTCTAGCATGTCTAGTCACATCACCGCTCTCTGGCATGTCACATCACACCACCACTTTCTGGCATGTCAGGTCACACCACCACAAACCACTCTGCCATGTCAGATCACACTACCAAAATCTGGCATGTCAAGTCACATCACCGCTCTCTGGCATGTCACGTCACACCACCACACTCTGGCATGTGATGTCGCATGACCACACTTGCCATGTCACGTCACACCACCGCACAATATTATGGCATGTCACGTCACACCACCTCATTTTGGCATGTCACGTCAAACCACCACACTCTGGCATGTCACGTCACACAACCACACTCTGGCATGTCACGTCACACCACCACACTTTCTAATGTCACATTACACCACCAGACTCTGGCATTTCATGTTACACGACCACACCAAACCACGCTCTGGCATGTCACATCACACCACCACACTCTGGCATGTGACGTCGCGTGACCACACTTGCCATGTCAAGTCACACCACCACACAATATACTGGCATGTCACGTCACACCACCTCATTTTGGCATGTCAAGTCACACTACCGCACTCTGGCATGTCACGTCACACCACCTCACACTGGCATGTCACTTCAAACCACTACACTCTGGCATGTCACATCACACCACCACACTTTGTAATGTCACATTACACCACCAGACTCTGGCATTTCATGTTACACGACCACACCAAACCACGCTCTGGCATGTCACATCACACCACCTCACTCTGGCATGTGACGTCACGTGACCACACTTGCCATGTCAAGTCACACCACCACACAATATACTGGCATGTCACGTCACACCACCTCATTTTGGCATGTCAAGTCACACTACCACACTCTGGCATGTCATGTCAAACCACCACACTCTGGCATGTCACGTCACACCACCTCACACTGGCATGCCACTTCAAACCACTACATTCTGGCATGTCACATCACACCACCACACTTTGTAATGTCACATTACACCACCAGACTCTGGCATTTCATGTTACACGATTACACCAAACCACGCTCTGGCATGTCACATCACACCACCACACTCTGGCATGTGACGTCGCATGACCACACTTGCCATGTCACGTCACACCACCACACAATATTCTGGCATGTCACGTCACACCACCTCATTTTGGCATGTCACGTCAAACCACCACACTCTGGCATGTGACGTCGCACGACCACACTCTGGCATGTCACGTCACACCACCACACTTTGTAATGTCACATTACACCACCAGACTCTGGCATTTCATGTTACACGACCACACCAAACCACGCTCTGGCATGTCACATCACACCACCACACTCTGGCATGTGACGTCACGTGACCACACTTGCCATGTCAAGTCACACCACCACACAATATACTGGCATGTCACGTCACACCACCTCATTTTGGCATGTCAAGTCACACTACCGCACTCTGGCATGTCATGTCAAACCACCACTTTCTGGCATGTCAGGTCACACCACCACAAACCACTCTGCCATGTCAGATCAGACTACCAAAATCTGGCATGTCAAGTCACATCACCGCTCTCTGGCATGTCACGTCACACCACCACACTCTGGCATGTGATGTCGCATGACCACACTTGCCATGTCACGTCACACCACCGCACAATATTATGGCATGTCACGTCACACCACCTCATTTTGGCATGTCACGTCACACAGCCACACTCTGGCATGTGACGTCGCATGACCACACTTGCCATGTCACGTCACACCACCACACAATATTCTGGTAAGTCACGTCACACCACCTCATTTTGGCATGTCACGTCAAACCACCACACTCTGGCATGTCACGTCACACGACCACACTCTGGCATGTCAGGTCACACCACCACACTTTGTAATGTCACATTACACCACCAGACTCTGGCATTTCATGTTACAGGACCACACCAAACCACGCTCTGGCATGTCACATCACACCACCACACTCTGGCATGTGACGTCACGTGACCACACTTGCCATGTCAAGTCACACCACCACACAATATACTGGCATGTCACGTCACACCACCGCACTCTGGCATGTCATGTCAAACCACCACACTCTGGCATGTCACGTCACACCACCTCACACTGGCATGCCACTTCAAACCACTACATTCTGGCATGTCACATCACAGCACCACACTTTGTAATGTCACATTACACCACCAGACTCTGGCATTTCATGTTACACGACAACACCAAACCACGCTCTGGCATGTCACATCACACCACCACACTCTGGCATGTGACGTCGCGTGACCACACTTGCCATGTCAAGTCACACCACCACACAATATACTGGCATGTCACGTCACACCACATCATTTTGGCATGTCAAGTCACACTACCGCACTCTGGCATGTCATGTCAAACCACCACACTCTGGCATGTCACGTCACACCACCTCACACTGGCATGTCATTTCAAACCACTACACTCTGGCATGTCACATCACACCACCTCACACTGGCATGTCATGTCAAACCACCACACTCTGGCATGTCACGTCACACCACTATTGCATTTCATGTGACACCCTGGCATGTCACCTATCACCACGCCACCTCACATGACCAGCTCTGCAATGTCACGTCACACCACCACAGCAGACTCTGCCATATCAGATCACACGACCACACTCTAGCATGTCTAGTCACATCACCGCTCTCTGGCATGTCACATCACACCACCACTTTCTGGCATGTCAGGTCACACCACCACAAACCACTCTGCCATGTCAGATCACACTACCAAAATCTGGCATGTCAAGTCACATCACTGCTCTCTGGCATGTCACGTCACACCACCACACTCTGGCATGTGATGTCGCATGACCACACTTGCCATGTCACGTCACACCACCGCACAATATTATGGCATGTCACGTCACACACCACCTCATTTTAGCATGTCACGTCACACCACCACACTCTGGCATGTGACGTCGCATGACCACACTTGCCATGTCACGTCACACCACCACACAATATTCTGGCATGTCACGTCACACCACCTCATTTTGGCATGTCACGTCAGACCACCACACTCTGGCATGTGACGTCGCACGACCACACTCTGGCATGTCACGTCACACCACCACACTTTGTAATGCCACATTACACCACCAGACTCTGGCATTTCATGTTACACGACCACACCAAACCACGCTCTGGCATGTCACATCACACCACCACACTCTGGCATGTGACGTCGCGTGACCACACTTGCCATGTCAAGTCACACCACCACACAATATACTGGCATGTCACGTCACACCACCTCATTTTGGCATGTCAAGTCACACTACCGCACTCTGGCATGTCATGTCAAACCACCACACTCTGGCATGTCACGTCACACCACCTCACACTGGCATGTCACTTCAAACCACTACACTCTGGCATGTCACATCACACCACCTCACACTGGCATGTCACGTCAAACCACCACACTCTGGCATGTGTCGTCGCATGACCACACTTGCCATGTCACGTCACACCACCACACAATATACTGGCATGTCACATCACACCACCTCATTTTGGCATGTCACGTCACACCACCTCACACTGGCATGTCACTTCAAACCACCACACTGTGGCATGTCACATCACACCACATCA
>NC_044195.1:77702-128607 GCF_900880675.1 Sparus aurata
CATTACACTCTGCCATGTCACCTCACCCCACTTTACTCTGCCATTACACAACACGCCACCTCAGACCACTCTCTCGATTTCACAAACGCCACCACTATCTGGAATGTCATGTCACACATCCACAATCTGCCAAGTCACGTCACACACCACCACCTCTGCCATGTCACATCACACCACCACACCAGACTCTGCCATGTCACGTCACCAGACTCTGGCAGGTCAGGTCACACAACCACAAACCACTCTGCCATGTCAGATCACGCTACTAAAATCTGGCATGTCAAGTCACATCACCGCTCTCTTGCACGTCACGTCACACCACCACACTCTGGCAGGTCACATTACATGAGCAACTCTGGCATGTCACATCACACCACTACACCAGACTCTGCCTTTGTCATGACACACCATCAGAACTCTGGCATGTCACGTCACGTCACACAACCACCACAAACCACTCTGCCATGTCAATCACATCACCACACTCTAGCATGTCAAGTCACATCACCGCTCTCTGCATGTCACGTCACACCAGCACACACAGACTCTGCCATTGTCATGTCAAACCACCACAACTTTGGAAGTTAGGTCACACCACCACTGAATTCTGACATGTCACACACATCACACCACCTGACTCCTGCATTTCATGTCACACCACCACCACACAAACCACACTCTGGCATGTCACATCACACCACCACACACTGGAATGTGACGCTGACGACCACACTTGTCATGTCACGTCACACCCACCACACTCTGCAATGTCACATCACCCACCAGAGTCTGGCATTTCATGATACATGACCACACCAAACCACACTCTGGCATGTCACCTAACACCACCACAGTCTGTCATGTCACTTCATGCACTGGCATGTCATATCACCCCATTACACTCTGCCATGTCACCTCACACCACTTTACTCTGCCATTTCACAACACGCCACCTCACACCCACCGTACTCTGTGATTTCACAAAACGCCACTACTATCTGGAATGTCATGTCACACATCCACAATCTGCCATGTCACGTCACACCACCACCTCTCCCATGTCACATCACACCACCACACCAGACTCTGCCATGTCAGGTCACCAGACTGTGGCATGTCACGTCACACCACCACTTTCTGGCATGTCAGGTCACACCACCACAAACCACTCTGCCATGTCATATCACACCACCACACCAGACTCTGCCATGTCAGGTCACCAGACTGTGGCATGTCACGTCACACCACCACACTCTGGCATGTCACATTACACGTACAACTCTGGCATGTCACATCACACCACTACACCAGACTCTGCCTTTGTCATGACACACCACCAGACTCTGGCATGTCACGTCACGTCACACCACCACAAACCACTCTGCCATGTCAGATCACACCACCACACTCTAGCATGTCAAGTCACATCACTGCTCTCTGGCATGTCATGTCACACCAGCACACTCTGGCATGTCACATTACACCAGTGGTTCTCAAATGGTGGAGCCCGCCCCTCTGGGGGGGCGTGGTGAGGTGTCAGGGGGGGCGTGAGAGGCAGGGCAGGATGTGAAGGTCTAGTTCCACTGGATAAGAGTCCACTTTGCATCACGTCTCCGTCTCGCCACTTTCACTTTAGTCTATGTACATTTCCAGCAGGTCCGCTGTGCTGCGTGTCTGCTCCACCACACCCTGGAATGTCACATCACACCACCAGTCTCTGGAATGTCAAGTCACATCACCGCACTCTGGTATGTCATGTCACACGACCACACTCTGTTATGTCACGTCACATCACCACACCACACTCTGGCATGTCACTTAACATAACCTAAATCTGGCAGGTCAAGCAACACCCCCTCACTCCAGCATGTCCTGTCACACCTCCACACTCTAGCTTATCACATCGCACCACCACACTCTGCTATGTCACGTCACACCACCAGAATCTGGGATGTGACGTCGCGTGACCACACTTGCCATGTCACGTGACACCACCACACAATATACTGGCATGTCACGTCACACCACCTCACACTGGCATGTCACTTCAAACCACCACACTGTGGCATGTCACATCACACCACATCACACTGGCATGTCACGTCAAACCACCACACTCTGGCATGTCACGTCACACTACTATTGCATTTCATGTAACACTCTGGCATGTCACCTATCACCACCACAGTCTGTCATGTCACTTCACGCACTGGCATGTCATATCACCCCATTACACTCTGCCATATCACCTCACACCACTTTACTCTGCCATTTCACAACACGCCACCTCACACAATCTGCCATGTCACGTCAAACCACCTCCTCTGCCATGTCACATCACACCACCACACCAGACTCTTGCCATGTCACGTCACCAGACCCTGGCATGTCACGTCACACCACCACTTTCTGGCATGTCAGGTCACACCACCACAAACCACTCTGCCATGTCAGATCACACTACCAAAATCTGGCATGTCAAGTCACATCACCGCTCTCTTGCACGTCACGTCACACCACCACACTCTGGCATGTCACATTACACGAACAAGTCTGGCATGTCACGTCACACCACCACAGCAGACTCTGCCATGTCACATCACCAGACACTGGCATGTCATGTCACACCACCACTTTCTGCCATGTCAGATCACACCACCACACTCTGGCATGTCACATCACACCACAACAAAACACTCTGCCATGTCAGATCACACCACCACACTCTAGCATGTCAAGTCACATCACCGCTCTCTGGCATGTCACGTCACACCAGCACACTCTGGCATGTCACATTACACGAACAACTCTGGCATGTCACATCACACCACCACACCAGACTCTGCCATTGTCATGTCAAACCACCACACTTTGGAAAGTTAGTTCACACCACTAAATTCTGACATGTCACATCACACCACCTGACTCCTGCATTTCATGTCACACCACCACACCAAACCACACTCTGGCATGTCACATCACACCACCACACACTGGAATGTGACGCTGATGACCACACTTTGTCATGTAACATCACACCACCACACTCTGCAATGTCACATTACACCACCAGAGTCTGGCATTTCATGTTACATGACCACACCAAACCACACTCTGGCATGACACCTATCACCACCACAGTCTGTCATGTCACTTCACGCACTGGCATGTCATATCACCCCATTACACTCTGCCATGTCACCTCACACCACTTTACTCTGCCATTACACAACACGCCACCTCAGACCACTGTACTCTGCGATTTCACAAAACGCCACCACTATCTGGAATGTCATGTCACACATCCACAATCTGCCAAGTCACGTCACACCACCCCCTCTGCCATGTCACATCACACCACCACACCAGACTCTGCCAAGTCACGTCACACCACCCCCTCTGCCATGTCACATCACACCACCACACCAGACTCTGACATGTCACGTCACTCCACCACTTTCTGGCAGGTCAGGTCACACAACCACAAACCACTCTGCCATGTCAGATCACGCTACTAAAATCTGGCATGTCAAGTCACATCACCGCTCTCTTGCACGTCACGTCACACCACCACACTCTGGCATGTCACATTACATTAGCAACTCTGGCATGTCACATCACACCACTACACCAGACTCTGCCTTTGTCATGACACACCACCAGACTCTGGCATGTCACGTCACGTCACACCACCACAAACCACTCTGCCATGTCAGATCACATCACCACACTCTAGCATGTCAAGTCACATCACCGCTCTCTGGCATGTCACGTCACACCAGCACACCAGACTCTGCCATTGTCATGTCAAACCACCACACTTTGGAAAGTTAGTTCACACCACTAAATTCTGACATGTCACATCACACCACCTGACTCCTGCATTTCATGTCACACCACCACACCAAACCACACTCTGGCATGTCACATCACACCACCACACACTGGAATGTGACGCTGATGACCACACTTTGTCATGTCACATCACACCACCACACTCTGCAATGTCACATTACACCACCAGAGTCTGGCATTTCATGTTACATGACCACACCAAACCACACTCTGGCATGACACCTATCACCACCACAGTCTGTCATGTCACTTCACGCACTGGCATGTCATATCACCCCATTACACTCTGCCATGTCACCTCACACCACTTTACTCTGCCATTACACAACACGCCACCTCAGACCACTGTACTCTGCGATTTCACAAAACGCCACCACTATCTGGAATGTCATGTCACACATCCACAATCTGCCAAGTCACGTCACACCACCACCTCTGCCATGTCACATCACACCACCACACTCTAGCATGTCAAGTCACATCACCGCTCTCTGGCATGTCACGTCACACCAGCACACTCTGGCATGTCACATTACACAAACAACTCTGGTATGTCACATCACACCACCACACCAGACTCTGCCATTGTCATGTCAAACCACCACACTTTGGAAAGTTAGTTCACACCACTAAATTCTGACATGTCACATCACACCACCTGACTCCTGCATTTCATGTCACACCACCACACCAAACCACACTCTGGCATGTCACATCACACCACCACACACTGGAATGTGACGCTGACGACCACACTTTGTCATGTCACATCACACCACCACACTCTGCAATGTCACATTACACCACCAGAGTCTGGCATTTCATGTTACATGACCACACCAAACCACACTCTGGCATGACACCTATCACCACCACAGTCTGTCATGTCACTTCACGCACTGGCATCTCATATCACCCCATTACACTCTGCCATGTCACCTCACACCACTTTACTCTGCCATTACACAACACGCCACCTCAGACCACTGTACTCTGCGATTTCACAAAACGCTACCACTATCTGGAATGTCATGTCACACATCAAAAATCTGCCAAGTCACGTCACACCACCCCCTCTGCCATGTCACATCACACCACCACACCAGACTCTGCCATGTCACGTCACCAGACTCTGGCATGTCACGTCACACCACCACTTTCTGGCAGGTCAGGTCACACAACCACAAACCACTCTGCCATGTCAGATCACGCTACTAAAATCTGGCATGTCAAGTCACATCACCGCTCTCTTGCACGTCACGTCACACCACCACACTCTGGCATGTCACATTACATGAACAACTCTGGCATGTCACATCACACCACTACACCAGACTCTGCCTTTGTCATGACACACCACCAGACTCTGGCATGTCACGTCACGTCACACCACCACAAACCACTCTGCCATCTCAGATCACATCACCACACTCTAGCATGTCAAGTCACATCACCGCTCTCTGGCATGTCACGTCACACCAGCACACCAGACTCTGTCATTGTCATGTCAAACCACCACACTTTGGAAAGTTAGGTCACACCACTAAATTCTGACATGTCACATCACACCACCTGACTCCTGCATTTCATGTCACACCACCACACCAAACCACACTCTGGCATGTCACATCACACCACCACACACTGGAATGTGACGCTGACGACCACACTTTGTCATGTCACATCACACCACCACACTCTGCAATGTCACATTACACCACCAGAGTCTGGCATTTCATGTTACATGACCACACCAAACCACACTCTGGCATGACACCTATCACCACCACAGTCTGTCATGTCACTTCACGCACTGGCATGTCATATCACCCCATTACACTCTGCCATGTCACCTCACACCACTTTACTCTGCCATTACACAACACGCCACCTCAGACCACTGTACTCTGCGATTTCACAAAACGCCACCACTATCTGGAATGTCATGTCACACATCCACAATCTGCCAAGTCACGTCACACCACCACCTCTGCCATGTCACATCACACCACCACACCAGACTCTGCCATGTCACGTCACCAGACTCTGGCATGTCACGTCACACCACCACTTTCTGGCAGGTCAGGTCACACAACCACAAACCACTCTGCCATGTCAGATCACGCTACTAAAATCTGGCATGTCAAGTCACATCACCGCTCTCTTGCACGTCACGTCACACCACCACACTCTGGCATGTCACATTACATGAGCAACTCTGGCATGTCACATCACACCACTACACCAGACTCTGCCTTTGTCATGACACACCATCAGACTCTGGCATGTCACGTCACGTCACACCACCACAAACCACTCTGCCATGTCAGATCACATCACCACACTCTAGCATGTCAAGTCACATCACCGCTCTCTGGCATGTCACGTCACACCAGCACACCAGACTCTGCCATTGTCATGTCAAACCACCACACTTTGGAAAGTTAGGTCACACCACTGAATTCTGACATGTCACATCACACCACCTGACTCCTGCATTTCATGTCACACCACCACACCAAACCACACTCTGGCATGTCATATCACACCACCACACACTGGAATGTGACGCTGACGACCACACTTTGTCATGTCACGTCACACCACCACACTCTGCAATGTCACATCACACCACCAGAGTCTGGCATTTCATGATACATGACCACACCAAACCACACTCTGGCATGTCACCTAACACCACCACAGTCTGTCATGTCACTTCATGCACTGGCATGTCATATCACCCCATTACACTCTGCCATGTCACCTCACACCACTTTACTCTGCCATTTCACAACACGCCACCTCACGCCACCGTACTCTGTGATTTCACAAAACGCCACTACTATCTGGAATGTCATGTCACACATCCACAATCTGCCATGTCACGTCACACCACCACCTCTCCCATGTCACATCACACCACCACACCAGACTCTGCCATGTCAGGTCACCAGACTGTGGCATGTCACGTCACACCACCACTTTCTGGCATGTCAGGTCACACCACCACAAACCACTCTGCCATGTCATATCACACCACCACACCAGACTCTGCCATGTCAGGTCACCAGACTGTGGCATGTCACGTCACACCACCACACTCTGGCATGTCACATTACACGTACAACTCTGGTATGTCACATCACACCACTACACCAGACTCTGCCTTTGTCATGACACACCACCAGACTCTGGCATGTCACGTCACGTCACACCAACACAAACCACTCTGCCATGTCAGATCACACCACCACACTCTAGCATGTCAAGTCACATCACCGCTCTCTGGCATGTCATGTCACACCAGCACACTCTGGCATGTCACATTACACCAGTGGTTCTCAAATGGTGGAGCCCGCCCCCCTGGGGGGGCGTGGTGAGGTGTCAGGGGGGGCGTGAGAGGCAGGGCAGGATGTGAAGGTCTAGTTCCACTGGATAAGAGTCCACTTTGCATCACGTCTCCGTCTCGCCACTTTCACTTTAGTCTATGTACATTTCCAGCAGGTCCGCTGTGCTGCGTGTCTGCTCCACCACACCCTGGAATGTCACATCACACCACCAGTCTCTGGAATGTCAAGTCACATCACCGCACTCTGGTATGTCATGTCACACGACCACACTCTGTTATGTCACGTCACATCACCACACCACACTCTGGCATGTCACTTAACATAACCTAAATCTGGCAGGTCAAGCAACACCCCCTCACTCCAGCATGTCCTGTCACACCTCCACACTCTAGCTTATCACATCGCACCACCACACTCTGCTATGTCACGTCACACCACCAGAATCTGGGATGTGACGTCGCGTGACCACACTTGCCATGTCACGTCACACCACCACACAATATACTGGCATGTCACGTCACACCACCTCACACTGGCATGTCACTTCAAACCACCACACTGTGGCATGTCACATCACACCACATCACACTGGCATGTCACGTCAAACCACCACACTCTGGCATGTCACGTCACACTACTATTGCATTTCATGTAACACTCTGGCATGTCACCTATCACCACCACAGTCTGTCATGTCACTTCACGCACTGGCATGTCATATCACCCCATTACACTCTGCCATATCACCTCACACCACTTTACTCTGCCATTTCACAACACGCCACCTCACACAATCTGCCATGTCACGTCAAACCACCTCCTCTGCCATGTCACATCACACCACCACACCAGACTCTGCCATGTCACGTCACCAGACCCTGGCATGTCACGTCACACCACCACTTTCTGGCATGTCAGGTCACACCACCACAAACCACTCTGCCATGTCAGATCACACTACCAAAATCTGGCATGTCAAGTCACATCACCGCTCTCTTGCACGTCACGTCACACCACCACACTCTGGCATGTCACATTACACGAACAAGTCTGGCATGTCACGTCACACCACCACAGCAGACTCTGCCATGTCACATCACCAGACACTGGCATGTCATGTCACACCACCACTTTCTGCCATGTCAGATCACACCACCACACTCTGGCATGTCACATCACACCACAACAAAACACTCTGCCATGTCAGATCACACCACCACACTCTAGCATGTCAAGTCACATCACCGCTCTCTGGCATGTCACGTCACACCAGCACACTCTGGCATGTCACATTACACGAACAACTCTGGCATGTCACATCACACCACCACACCAGACTCTGCCATTGTCATGTCAAACCACCACACTTTGGAAAGTTAGTTCACACCACTAAATTCTGACATGTCACATCACACCACCTGACTCCTGCATTTCATGTCACACCACCACACCAAACCACACTCTGGCATGTCACATCACACCACCACACACTGGAATGTGACGCTGATGACCACACTTTGTCATGTAACATCACACCACCACACTCTGCAATGTCACATTACACCACCAGAGTCTGGCATTTCATGTTACATGACCACACCAAACCACACTCTGGCATGACACCTATCACCACCACAGTCTGTCATGTCACTTCACGCACTGGCATGTCATATCACCCCATTACACTCTGCCATGTCACCTCACACCACTTTACTCTGCCATTACACAACACGCCACCTCAGACCACTGTACTCTGCGATTTCACAAAACGCCACCACTATCTGGAATGTCATGTCACACATCCACAATCTGCCAAGTCACGTCACACCACCCCCTCTGCCATGTCACATCACACCACCACACCAGACTCTGCCAAGTCACGTCACACCACCCCCTCTGCCATGTCACATCACACCACCACACCAGACTCTGACATGTCACGTCACACCACCACTTTCTGGCAGGTCAGGTCACACAACCACAAACCACTCTGCCATGTCAGATCACGCTACTAAAATCTGGCATGTCAAGTCACATCACCGCTCTCTTGCACGTCACGTCACACCACCACACTCTGGCATGTCACATTACATTAGCAACTCTGGCATGTCACATCACACCACTACACCAGACTCTGCCTTTGTCATGACACACCACCAGACTCTGGCATGTCACGTCACGTCACACCACCACAAACCACTCTGCCATGTCAGATCACATCACCACACTCTAGCATGTCAAGTCACATCACCGCTCTCTGGCATGTCACGTCACACCAGCACACCAGACTCTGCCATTGTCATGTCAAACCACCACACTTTGGAAAGTTAGTTCACACCACTAAATTCTGACATGTCACATCACACCACCTGACTCCTGCATTTCATGTCACACCACCACACCAAACCACACTCTGGCATGTCACATCACACCACCACACACTGGAATGTGACGCTGATGACCACACTTTGTCATGTCACATCACACCACCACACTCTGCAATGTCACATTACACCACCAGAGTCTGGCATTTCATGTTACATGACCACACCAAACCACACTCTGGCATGACACCTATCACCACCACAGTCTGTCATGTCACTTCACGCACTGGCATGTCATATCACCCCATTACACTCTGCCATGTCACCTCACACCACTTTACTCTGCCATTACACAACACGCCACCTCAGACCACTGTACTCTGCGATTTCACAAAACGCCACCACTATCTGGAATGTCATGTCACACATCCACAATCTGCCAAGTCACGTCACACCACCACCTCTGCCATGTCACATCACACCACCACACTCTAGCATGTCAAGTCACATCACCGCTCTCTGGCATGTCACGTCACACCAGCACACTCTGGCATGTCACATTACACAAACAACTCTGGTATGTCACATCACACCACCACACCAGACTCTGCCATTGTCATGTCAAACCACCACACTTTGGAAAGTTAGTTCACACCACTAAATTCTGACATGTCACATCACACCACCTGACTCCTGCATTTCATGTCACACCACCACACCAAACCACACTCTGGCATGTCACATCACACCACCACACACTGGAATGTGACGCTGACGACCACACTTTGTCATGTCACATCACACCACCACACTCTGCAATGTCACATTACACCACCAGAGTCTGGCATTTCATGTTACATGACCACACCAAACCACACTCTGGCATGACACCTATCACCACCACAGTCTGTCATGTCACTTCACGCACTGGCATCTCATATCACCCCATTACACTCTGCCATGTCACCTCACACCACTTTACTCTGCCATTACACAACACGCCACCTCAGACCACTGTACTCTGCGATTTCACAAAACGCTACCACTATCTGGAATGTCATGTCACACATCAAAAATCTGCCAAGTCACGTCACACCACCCCCTCTGCCATGTCACATCACACCACCACACCAGACTCTGCCATGTCACGTCACCAGACTCTGGCATGTCACGTCACACCACCACTTTCTGGCAGGTCAGGTCACACAACCACAAACCACTCTGCCATGTCAGATCACGCTACTAAAATCTGGCATGTCAAGTCACATCACCGCTCTCTTGCACGTCACGTCACACCACCACACTCTGGCATGTCACATTACATGAACAACTCTGGCATGTCACATCACACCACTACACCAGACTCTGCCTTTGTCATGACACACCACCAGACTCTGGCATGTCACGTCACGTCACACCACCACAAACCACTCTGCCATCTCAGATCACATCACCACACTCTAGCATGTCAAGTCACATCACCGCTCTCTGGCATGTCACGTCACACCAGCACACCAGACTCTGTCATTGTCATGTCAAACCACCACACTTTGGAAAGTTAGGTCACACCACTAAATTCTGACATGTCACATCACACCACCTGACTCCTGCATTTCATGTCACACCACCACACCAAACCACACTCTGGCATGTCACATCACACCACCACACACTGGAATGTGACGCTGACGACCACACTTTGTCATGTCACATCACACCACCACACTCTGCAATGTCACATTACACCACCAGAGTCTGGCATTTCATGTTACATGACCACACCAAACCACACTCTGGCATGACACCTATCACCACCACAGTCTGTCATGTCACTTCACGCACTGGCATGTCATATCACCCCATTACACTCTGCCATGTCACCTCACACCACTTTACTCTGCCATTACACAACACGCCACCTCAGACCACTGTACTCTGCGATTTCACAAAACGCCACCACTATCTGGAATGTCATGTCACACATCCACAATCTGCCAAGTCACGTCACACCACCACCTCTGCCATGTCACATCACACCACCACACCAGACTCTGCCATGTCACGTCACCAGACTCTGGCATGTCACGTCAAACCACCACTTTCTGGCAGGTCAGGTCACACAACCACAAACCACTCTGCCATGTCAGATCACGCTACTAAAATCTGGCATGTCAAGTCACATCACCGCTCTCTTGCACGTCACGTCACACCACCACACTCTGGCATGTCACATTACATGAGCAACTCTGGCATGTCACATCACACCACTACACCAGACTCTGCCTTTGTCATGACACACCATCAGACTCTGGCATGTCACGTCACGTCACACCACCACAAACCACTCTGCCATGTCAGATCACATCACCACACTCTAGCATGTCAAGTCACATCACCGCTCTCTGGCATGTCACGTCACACCAGCACACCAGACTCTGCCATTGTCATGTCAAACCACCACACTTTGGAAAGTTAGGTCACACCACTGAATTCTGACATGTCACATCACACCACCTGACTCCTGCATTTCATGTCACACCACCACACCAAACCACACTCTGGCATGTCATATCACACCACCACACACTGGAATGTGACGCTGACGACCACACTTTGTCATGTCACGTCACACCACCACACTCTGCAATGTCACATCACACCACCAGAGTCTGGCATTTCATGATACATGACCACACCAAACCACACTCTGGCATGTCACCTAACACCACCACAGTCTGTCATGTCACTTCATGCACTGGCATGTCATATCACCCCATTACACTCTGCCATGTCACCTCACACCACTTTACTCTGCCATTTCACAACACGCCACCTCACGCCACCGTACTCTGTGATTTCACAAAACGCCACTACTATCTGGAATGTCATGTCACACATCCACAATCTGCCATGTCACGTCACACCACCACCTCTCCCATGTCACATCACACCACCACACCAGACTCTGCCATGTCAGGTCACCAGACTGTGGCATGTCACGTCACACCACCACTTTCTGGCATGTCAGGTCACACCACCACAAACAACTCTGCCATGTCATATCACACCACCACACCAGACTCTGCCATGTCAGGTCACCAGACTGTGGCATGTCACGTCACACCACCACACTCTGGCATGTCACATTACACGTACAACTCTGGCATGTCACATCACACCACTACACCAGACTCTGCCTTTGTCATGACACACCACCAGACTCTGGCATGTCACGTCACGTCACACCAACACAAACCACTCTGCCATGTCAGATCACACCACCACACTCTAGCATGTCAAGTCACATCACCGCTCTCTGGCATGTCATGTCACACCAGCACACTCTGGCATGTCACATTACACCAGTGGTTCTCAAATGGTGGAGCCCGCCCCCCTGGGGGGGCGTGGTGAGGTGTCAGGGGGGGCGTGAGAGGCAGGGCAGGATGTGAAGGTCTAGTTCCACTGGATAAGAGTCCACTTTGCATCACGTCTCCGTCTCGCCACTTTCACTTTAGTCTATGTACATTTCCAGCAGGTCCGCTGTGCTGCGTGTCTGCTCCACCACACCCTGGAATGTCACATCACACCACCAGTCTCTGGAATGTCAAGTCACATCACCGCACTCTGGTATGTCATGTCACACGACCACACTCTGTTATGTCACGTCACATCACCACACCACACTCTGGCATGTCACTTAACATAACCTAAATCTGGCAGGTCAAGCAACACCCCCTCACTCCAGCATGTCCTGTCACACCTCCACACTCTAGCTTATCACATCGCACCACCACACTCTGCTATGTCACGTCACACCACCAGAATCTGGGATGTGACGTCGCGTGACCACACTTGCCATGTCACGTCACACCACCACACAATATACTGGCATGTCACGTCACACCACCTCACACTGGCATGTCACTTCAAACCACCACACTGTGGCATGTCACATCACACCACATCACACTGGCATGTCACGTCAAACCACCACACTCTGGCATGTCACGTCACACTACTATTGCATTTCATGTAACACTCTGGCATGTCACCTATCACCACCACAGTCTGTCATGTCACTTCACGCACTGGCATGTCATATCACCCCATTACACTCTGCCATATCACCTCACACCACTTTACTCTGCCATTTCACAACACGCCACCTCACACAATCTGCCATGTCACGTCAAACCACCTCCTCTGCCATGTCACATCACACCACCACACCAGACTCTGCCATGTCACGTCACCAGACCCTGGCATGTCACGTCACACCACCACTTTCTGGCATGTCAGGTCACACCACCACAAACCACTCTGCCATGTCAGATCACACTACCAAAATCTGGCATGTCAAGTCACATCACCGCTCTCTTGCACGTCACGTCACACCACCACACTCTGGCATGTCACATTACACGAACAAGTCTGGCATGTCACGTCACACCACCACAGCAGACTCTGCCATGTCACATCACCAGACACTGGCATGTCATGTCACACCACCACTTTCTGCCATGTCAGATCACACCACCACACTCTGGCATGTCACATCACACCACAACAAAACACTCTGCCATGTCAGATCACACCACCACACTCTAGCATGTCAAGTCACATCACCGCTCTCTGGCATGTCACGTCACACCAGCCCACTCTGGCATGTCACATTACACGAACAACTCTGGCATGTCACATCACACCACCACACCAGACTCTGCCATTGTCATGTCAAACCACCACACTTTGGAAAGTTAGTTCACACCACTAAATTCTGACATGTCACATCACACCACCTGACTCCTGCATTTCATGTCACACCACCACACCAAACCACACTCTGGCATGTCACATCACACCACCACACACTGGAATGTGACGCTGATGACCACACTTTGTCATGTAACATCACACCACCACACTCTGCAATGTCACATTACACCACCAGAGTCTGGCATTTCATGTTACATGACCACACCAAACCACACTCTGGCATGACACCTATCACCACCACAGTCTGTCATGTCACTTCACGCACTGGCATGTCATATCACCCCATTACACTCTGCCATGTCACCTCACACCACTTTACTCTGCCATTACACAACACGCCACCTCAGACCACTGTACTCTGCGATTTCACAAAACGCCACCACTATCTGGAATGTCATGTCACACATCCACAATCTGCCAAGTCACGTCACACCACCCCCTCTGCCATGTCACATCACACCACCACACCAGACTCTGCCAAGTCACGTCACACCACCCCCTCCGCCATGTCACATCACACCACCACACCAGACTCTGACATGTAACGTCACACCACCACTTTCTGGCAGGTCAGGTCACACAACCACAAACCACTCTGCCATGTCAGATCACGCTACTAAAATCTGGCATGTCAAGTCACATCACCGCTCTCTTGCACATCACGTCACACCACCACACTCTGGCATGTCACATTACATTAGCAACTCTGGCATGTCACATCACACCACTACACCAGACTCTGCCTTTGTCATGACACACCACCAGACTCTGGCATGTCACGTCACGTCACACCACCACAAACCACTCTGCCATGTCAGATCACATCACCACACTCTAGCATGTCAAGTCACATCACCGCTCTCTGGCATGTCACGTCACACCAGCACACCAGACTCTGCCATTGTCATGTCAAACCACCACACTTTGGAAAGTTAGTTCACACCACTAAATTCTGACATGTCACATCACACCACCTGACTCCTGCATTTCATGTCACACCACCACACCAAACCACACTCTGGCATGTCACATCACACCACCACACACTGGAATGTGACGCTGATGACCACACTTTGTCATGTCACATCACACCACCACACTCTGCAATGTCACCTTACACCACCAGAGTCTGGCATTTCATGTTACATGACCACACCAAACCACACTCTGGCATGACACCTATCACCACCACAGTCTGTCATGTCACTTCACGCACTGGCATGTCATATCACCCCATTACACTCTGCCATGTCACCTCACACCACTTTACTCTGCCATTACACAACACGCCACCTCAGACCACTGTACTCTGCGATTTCACAAAACGCCACCACTATCTGGAATGTCATGTCACACATCCACAATCTGCCAAGTCACGTCACACCACCACCTCTGCCATGTCACATCACACCACCACACTCTAGCATGTCAAGTCACATCACCGCTCTCTGGCATGTCACGTCACACCAGCACACTCTGGCATGTCACATTACACAAACAACTCTGGTATGTCACATCACACCACCACACCAGACTCTGCCATTGTCATGTCAAACCACCACACTTTGGAAAGTTAGTTCACACCACTAAATTCTGACATGTCACATCACACCACCTGACTCCTGCATTTCATGTCACACCACCACACCAAACCACACTCTGGCATGACACCTATCACCACCACAGTCTGTCATGTCACTTCACGCACTGGCATCTCATATCACCCCATTACACTCTGCCATGTCACCTCACACCACTTTACTCTGCCATTACACAACACGCCACCTCAGACCACTGTACTCTGCGATTTCACAAAACGCTACCACTATCTGGAATGTCATGTCACACATCAAAAATCTGCCAAGTCACGTCACACCACCCCCTCTGCCATGTCACATCACACCACCACACCAGACTCTGCCATGTCACGTCACCAGACTCTGGCATGTCACGTCACACCACCACTTTCTGGCAGGTCAGGTCACACAACCACAAACCACTCTGCCATGTCAGATCACGCTACTAAAATCTGGCATGTCAAGTCACATCACCGCTCTCTTGCACGTCACGTCACACCACCACACTCTGGCATGTCACATTACATGAACAACTCTGGCATGTCACATCACACCACTACACCAGACTCTGCCTTTGTCATGACACACCACCAGACTCTGGCATGTCACGTCACGTCACACCACCACAAACCACTCTGCCATCTCAGATCACATCACCACACTCTAGCATGTCAAGTCACATCACCGCTCTCTGGCATGTCACGTCACACCAGCACACCAGACTCTGTCATTGTCATGTCAAACCACCACACTTTGGAAAGTTAGGTCACACCACTAAATTCTGACATGTCACATCACACCACCTGACTCCTGCATTTCATGTCACACCACCACACCAAACCACACTCTGGCATGTCACATCACACCACCACACACTGGAATGTGACGCTGACGACCACACTTTGTCATGTCACATCACACCACCACACTCTGCAATGTCACATTACACCACCAGAGTCTGGCATTTCATGTTACATGACCACACCAAACCACACTCTGGCATGACACCTATCACCACCACAGTCTGTCATGTCACTTCACGCACTGGCATGTCATATCACCCCATTACACTCTGCCATGTCACCTCACACCACTTTACTCTGCCATTACACAACACGCCACCTCAGACCACTGTACTCTGCGATTTCACAAAACGCCACCACTATCTGGAATGTCATGTCACACATCCACAATCTGCCAAGTCACGTCACACCACCACCTCTGCCATGTCACATCACACCACCACACCAGACTCTGCCATGTCACGTCACCAGACTCTGGCATGTCACGTCACACCACCACTTTCTGGCAGGTCAGGTCACACAACCACAAACCACTCTGCCATGTCAGATCACGCTACTAAAATCTGGCATGTCAAGTCACATCACCGCTCTCTTGCACGTCACGTCACACCACCACACTCTGGCATGTCACATTACATGAGCAACTCTGGCATGTCACATCACACCACTACACCAGACTCTGCCTTTGTCATGACACACCACCAGACTCTGGCATGTCACGTCACGTCACACCACCACAAACCACTCTGCCATGTCAGATCACATCACCACACTCTAGCATGTCAAGTCACATCACCGCTCTCTGGCATGTCACGTCACACCAGCACACCAGACTCTGCCATTGTCATGTCAAACCACCACACTTTGGAAAGTTAGGTCACACCACTGAATTCTGACATGTCACATCACACCACCTGACTCCTGCATTTCATGTCACACCACCACACCAAACCACACTCTGGCATGTCATATCACACCACCACACACTGGAATGTGACGCTGACGACCACACTTTGTCATGTCACGTCACACCACCACACTCTGCAATGTCACATCACACCACCAGAGTCTGGCATTTCATGATACATGACCACACCAAACCACACTCTGGCATGTCACCTAACACCACCACAGTCTGTCATGTCACTTCATGCACTGGCATGTCATATCACCCCATTACACTCTGCCATGTCACCTCACACCACTTTACTCTGCCATTTCACAACACGCCACCTCACGCCACCGTACTCTGTGATTTCACAAAACGCCACTACTATCTGGAATGTCATGTCACACATCCACAATCTGCCATGTCACGTCACACCACCACCTCTCCCATGTCACATCACACCACCACACCAGACTCTGCCATGTCAGGTCACCAGACTGTGGCATGTCACGTCACACCACCACTTTCTGGCATGTCAGGTCACACCACCACAAACAACTCTGCCATGTCATATCACACCACCACACCAGACTCTGCCATGTCAGGTCACCAGACTGTGGCATGTCACGTCACACCACCACACTCTGGCATGTCACATTACACGTACAACTCTGGTATGTCACATCACACCACTACACCAGACTCTGCCTTTGTCATGACACACCACCAGACTCTGGCATGTCACGTCACGTCACACCACCACAAACCACTCTGCCATGTCAGATCACACCACCACACTCTAGCATGTCAAGTCACATCACCGCTCTCTGGCATGTCATGTCACACCAGCACACTCTGGCATGTCACATTACACCAGTGGTTCTCAAATGGTGGAGCCCGCCCCTCTGGGGGGGCGTGGTGAGGTGTCAGGGGGGGCGTGAGAGGCAGGGCAGGATGTGAAGGTCTAGTTCCACTGGATAAGAGTCCACTTTGCATCACGTCTCCGTCTCGCCACTTTCACTTTAGTCTATGTACATTTCCAGCAGGTCCGCTGTGCTGCGTGTCTGCTCCACCACACCCTGGAATGTCACATCACACCACCAGTCTCTGGAATGTCAAGTCACATCACCGCACTCTGGTATGTCATGTCACACGACCACACTCTGTTATGTCACGTTATATCACCACACCACACTCTGGCATGTCACTTAACATAACCTAAATCTGGCAGGTCAAGCAACACCCCCTCACTCCAGCATGTCCTGTCACACCTCCACACTCTAGCTTATCACATCGCACCACCACACTCTGCTATGTCACGTCACACCACCAGAATCTGGGATGTCACGTCACACCACCGGACTCTGCTGTGTCATGTCACATGGCCACATTCTGGCATGTCATGTCCCATCACCAAACTCTGACATGTCACATCAAACCAACGCACTCCGGAAAGTCACGTCAAACCATTGCACTCTGCCATGTCATGTCACACCACCACACCCTGGAATGGCACATAACACCACCACACTCTTAAGTTTACAATCACATCACTACACTCTGGCATGTCACCTCACGCAGTGGCATGTCATATCACCCCATTACACTCTGCCATGTCACCTCACACCACTGTACTCTGCCATTTCAAATGGCACCAGCAGCAGGAGAGCCCAGAGGAAAGTCCTGCAGCAGCTGGCAGAGGAGCTGAGGGCAGAATACATGGAGGTGAAAGTGGCCGCGGCAGTCGGCACAAGGTGGGCAGCAGCGGAAGCAACCACCGCAGCAGCAGCAGTAGCAGCAGACAGAAACATGGAGGCAGTGCCAGTCTGAAAGAGCTGCAAACGGAACCAAACGTCGGACACTTGAAATGCCATAAGCCCATGTGTGGTAACTGTGCGAGGAGAGCATAGGTAACCTGCGTAGACTGTGACCAGTGACTATGTCCTAGTTATCGGCGCTCGATTGCTCTTCCTCAACCAGGGTATATACAGCAATTCTTAAGCTGAATTTAACACCTTTTAATACCTTTTTTAATACCTTAACAATAATTTTTTAATACCAACACGATATTTATTTGACTTCCTCAGTGCACTGATTAACAACCTCTCACCTCACCACAGTGGAGTTGCATTTTCATTGGTGTACAGGTCACGGCATATTTTATCCCTTAGACTAGCACTGTGTTTGACCAGTGTGTTATGTTTTAACTGTAGTACCAGCATGACCTACAGATTTCATGTTCCCCACTTGTTGCGGGTATTGACTACAAAATCTGCGGTTCATGGATTTCTTCTCTCTGAGACCTTAACCGGTCAAATTTGCGCACTCATTCTTCGTGAAAACATTATTTTCTGCCCTTTTTCGCCACACTCCTGTCTTCAGACTAGGACTCATCCTCTGAGTTAGGATTATCTGGGAGAAAATAACCCAGAGATACCACCAGATACGTGTCCGGTGCGTTAGCCTACTGCTCCGATCCTGTTTTGCAGTGCTGCAGTATGTGTTGTAAAAACAACAACACGAAGTGTTCCTGACTGAAGGATTACTAGTAGAGCTTGTGTTTGTCTCATTTTTGAGATTTGTGTGCTGGTGTCAACACAAAGTGTTTTATTTTGAAAAGTAACCTGATGTTATATTGTTGTTTCAGTGAGTGACTTCCTGTCTGCTCGGTGCTAAATTAAGCTGAATTGCTGCGTCCTGCTCCGGCATCCGCCGAAAGAGAAGTCCTATCTGCCCCGGACTGCCGGAGCCCTCCAGAGTAGATACGCAGCGCAGCGGACCTGGTGGAAGTTAAGACATTATCTAAAGTGAAAAACAAGCTCAGCTCCGCCATTGTTCGCTGAAAGTGAAACCTTCTCCTTCTGCGCTCTGAAAATTTCTTCAGACCCTCCCCTCCACACAGTAGCCACTTACAGTGCCATTTCCTGCCCATCTAACACACATTGGCCTTCCACCTGTCAGTCCAGATTACAGATTCTTTGATTCGCTTTGGTCGCAAAATGCCACCAATTGGTCGCAGTCTAGAGCCCTGGAGACGCAAATAGTTTTACCGTATCACACTGTCTGACGTCATATCATCGATACCTCTCAGGTCCTACTCGCATATATAATTTATATAAATGAATTCACCCAATTTTTGGGAGACAGGCCTGCACTTACCACAAATGGAAAAAAAAAAAATAGTTGGATAGTGGTTCGAAAATGTAATACCTCGTCAGATGATGTTTATTACTTTTAATACTTTTTAATGGCCTTAATTTTTGCTAAATTCATTTACTACCTTTTAATACATTTTACAACCCCGCGGACACCCTGTCAACTACCCAGATGTCAGTCACAGTAAATTGAATTTGAATTGTGAGAACTGAATGTGAAAACATATATACAGTTGAATTTTCCAAACTAATAACTTCAATTTCAAATTCTAATATTCAGATTCAGTTTTTCAATGCAATGATTCAAATAAAACAATACACATTCAAATTATGTGATTCAAATTCAGTTTCTAGTGGCACATATTTCTATCCATAGATCATCCAATCTCAAATCAAGCACTTACAGTACCTAAGTACACACAGGGTTTAAAGCAAAGACTTACCTTTGATGGGGCAGATGTATCTCCAGACACACAATGCTTTGTCTTATGTGATGTTGTGCATCAAAAATGGGGTCTAGTCTGCCTCGCCTCACTGCAAAATGTCATGTTAAGTCAGTCCTTACATATACACAGCACTATCAGAACTAATTTTAGCTGTGGCCTTAAAAGGTATTATGCTAGGCACCGACACAGCTTAAACTAGACGATGCTGAAGTTTGCTTCCAGCTTCCAGCAGGCAGTTAAGGGAAAAGCAATGTTGACATTTGCTTCAATCTTAGACCAGAGGGATATTCCAGACAGGAGGTTCAACAAACTCTGAGTCTAACCCCCTAACTCTGAGTATCGGTTCCAGAGCAGCTGATTTGAATTAGTTCAATTAACTGAGTATGTTAAGCACCCACAAAAAAGCCATCATCTATGGACCTCAGATAGAGTGATTCACCATAACAATGCCTTAATAAAAAAATTACCCTCTGTTTTAATTCAGTAAACATATAATATTGCATGTTTATGCTGACTGTGCACTTTTGATTATTGGTGGAACGTGACTGTTTGGGGCCACAGATACATTACAATTAAAAAAATCTGTTCATCTTCAATGTAACAAACACAGGAGCAACTGTAGGTGAAGATTTTAAAAATCAGACATGTATTGTAATTAGGGCTGTCAAAGTTAACGCGTTAATAACGCGTTAACGCAACATCCTCTTAACGCCGTTAATTTTTTTAACGCGCGATTAACGCTCGGTATAAAAAACAAAAAACAAAACGCGCATTGAAAGATTTACGGCCGTCAGTGGCACCTGTAGTCTTGATCCAGAGGGTGGCAGAAAGGGAATCAGAAGAAGAGGCAGCAGGGTTGGCGGTTCGGGAAAAACACGGTGGACTGAAAAGTGAGGAAATTGAGAAAGGACTTACCGTAAAATACCAAATAATAGCCGGGGAGTTTAGTTGTTTCAATCACTTAACAGACCAAAAGGCAATTTGGGACAGGCGTTTAATTCCTTCCTCACAATAATCCTGGATGAAAATGTCACAAACTTCTCCAGCTTCTCTGTGAATTCTCTGGCATCCTTCTGCAAGTGAAGTTGTTGCGGCGGAGGAAACGATTCAGCCAACCAGCACTCGCTGCAAACTCCTCATCTCTGCTGTCACTCACGGTGGCGTACATTTGTTTCATCATCACCCTGATCATTTTGTGGGACACTCTCTCATGGCGTGCCCGTTTGTTGATAACTCATCCCCGCATGTTTATCTCAGGCTCCTCTCAAGCCTTCTTCCTTCCTCCAGCAGGCAGCCTGGTCCTGTTGCTGTCCTCCTCGGACAGACGCTCAAGCTCCGTTTCTCTCACTCTCTTCTGGTCGACAGAGAAACATCTAGCGACTGATTCTCCCGAGTTGTCCTCTGCATATTTTACGACAGAAAGTTTGAATTTCAAGTGGTACTTTTTATTGTTTTGCTGCACCGGAGCCAAGGTGATCATCAGTGTGATACTGACTGACAGAAAGCAGCACACTGCGTGAAAAAGGCGAAGAAGAAAAACGTGCAGTGTCAGTGGACAGGTCTTCTTCCTTAATTTTTAAAAAAATAAAAAATTAGACCCGACATTTATTTGGAACCGGCGGTTATTTACCAAAATATACATCTGCACCGGCGTTTAAAGGGACCCTGTGGTTAATTGAAACCCGGATATTATTTGGTCATTTATGGTATGAACGGCAAACTACTTTCAAAACAGCCAGATGGTTCGGTCGATAGGACAAAAGTTATCTGCATGTGCTATCGACATGAAATGAGTTACCATCGAAGTACATTGAGTCTCAAATATCAGTTGCAAGCCAAACACACGGCAGATGCAGAGAGCCCCCCCCCCCCCCCCCCTAAAAAAAAGGCCTTTTATTTTCCTGCATGATTTGAAATGTTGAAAAAAAAATTTCATAATGCAAGTATATTTGCCCTTTCTTATGTTGTTAAAAGTATTAAGAACATTAAAAAATACATCAAGGTACATTTAGAACAGAAAAAAATGGTCAAAAAAAATTGCGATTAATTTGCGATTAATCTCGAGTTAACTATGGACAAAATGCGATTAATCGCGATTAAAAAAAATAATCGTTTGACAGCCCTAATTGTAATATAACAATCTGATCCAGTGAGGGGATTTACACTTGAAAAGAGATTAAAATACAGTAGATTTTGAATGTTAGAAATGTATTTGTGTATTTCAGATAAGGGCTGGGACAACGCGTCGATGTAGTTGATGTAATCGACGTTATCAACGACATAAATTCGTCGACATGAATAATTTGCGTCGACGCGTCGCCCCAAACAGGAAGTGGTATTACCTGCGTAGGCTGAGAATACACAGCCTCCGCACAAAGAGACGCTGCATTAACGCCGCAGTAGTGGTTCGTCAATTCTCCGCCGTTGGTCATTCACACATTGCGAAGCACCGCTGGAATAAAGATGAACCGCCATGTAATTCACACAGAAAGCTGCGCTGCCGCTCCTAAAGAGTTTGTGCTAAATTACATTATTACGTAATCGCCATCAGTAAACAGGTCGCTGCGTGACTCTGTCACTTGCGGGGACGGAGGCTGTTTTCTTGGGGAAAGTTCACTGAAGTCTCGGTCAGGAGGGCTGACCATCACAGTGATTTCTATCAACACAACCACTTGAGTGAGTTAAAGGTTTTTGCCGGTGACAGACGCTGTTTTTCGGGCAGAAATGTGACGAAGAGTTGGTAGGACAGACGGGAGGACAGACGCTGCTCCGCCTACAACTGCATTATTTTTTTCTTCATATAAGTTACCAACGACAGTTACAGTTACTACGTTACTTTTGTTTGGTCATGTAACGGTAAATTAATTGTTAGATTAGTCGACTAATCGAAAAAATAATCACTAGATTAATCGTAAGAAAGATAATCATTTGGGACAGCTCTATTTGAGATACTTAAACAAATGTAGTGAATCTAAACAGTGAAATGCTGTTAAAACACATTCAAACTGTGTAGTTTGAAGGACATTTTTAAATAAACTATATAGCCTACAGTCTGAAGGTGTTACAATTGACTATATTAGTTAAAGTAGCTGAAATAAAGTCACTGAATGCTGTTGAGCCAATATCCAAATAATTATGTAAATGTTTTAAATTACTGTATTTTAACCTCAATGCCTTTCCAAGTGCTAATTACCAAACACATTACTGGATTAGATCGTTAGATGACAAACATGTCTCATGTCTTTGATCTATATATTTTTAAAATCTTAGTCTATATGTTTCATCTTCAGTTGGTACTGTGTTGCAGATTAAAGCTGAACAAATATATTTAAAATGTAATGTAGCTATGACCTTATACAGTCACATTCCACCACTTTATCATCCAAGTCTGGTAAATAATGATTTGACGTACAACACTAACACAATAACACTTTGTGTTAACTTATTGACACTTGTTCCTGCTCTGATTTAGTCTGTTGTTTTAGCAATTGGGGGACTTTTAGCGATAAAAACAGAATGCAGTGTTCATCTATGCACAGAATAACACTGTCTCAATACTGCATGTGACCTGCTGTCTATCAAAAGTATGTAATCATATGACCTGGCATTCAGTTGCAACAGGGAAGTGTCTCAGAAAGCACACGAGGACAACCTGCATATTCAACCAACAAATATATGAGAAAAAAATCGAGGGTTTTGGAGCACAAGTGACATCTTGGGCGAAAATAAGTTTTATATATCATTTTTAAGGTCTTGATGAGCTCTATCAAATGGTAAAAAAATATGGTCCGTAAGAAATAGGTGTAAGTGCACTGAACTTAGCGCACAAAAGGCGTAAGTGCAGGTCAAGTGAATTTACGCCTTAAGTGCACCAAAGAATTCATATAACAACTGCACTGGCATCCAAGTGCAGAAACATGGCGAGTTTGAGTTTGATTGGAGAATTTCATATACTCACAAGGGAAGAGAAAGAACTACATTATTCTGATGTTGAGAAAATAGCTGTATAATGGAAGTATTATTACATTATAAATCTGAAAACACAATATTGACCAAATGTCTATGCTGACTGTTTGCCAGCCAGCTAGCTAGTTAGCTTTGAACTCGGCTTCTACCGACCCACTGAAGAAGCTTACAATTGATATCAGGGCTAATTAAAGGCTAAATTGAGAAGTGAGTTTTGAGTTTAGATTTAAAGGCGTCAACAGAGCCAGTCAGCTGGGAGGTTATTCCAGAGGAAAGGAGCCCGATAGGAAAAAGCCCTGCAGCCAGCTGACTTGATCCTGGGAACCATCAGGAGCCCTGAATTTTGAGAGTGTAATGCCAGAGTTGGAATATATGGTTTAATTAGATCTGACATGTACGACGGGGTGTACCGTGTACAGTTTTGTATGTCATCGGCAGCACCTTAAAGTCTGATCTTAGATGCACTGGGAGCCAGTGCAGAGATGCTAATATTGGTGTAATATGATCAAATTTTCTTGTACGTGTCTCTGACTCTGGCTGCAGCATTCTGAACCATCTAAAGACTTTTAGTACTCTCACGTAGAAGACCTGAAAATAAGTCATTGCAGTAATCCAGCCTAGACGAAACAAAGGCATGAATCAGGATCTCTGCATCCGCGGTGCACAGGAAGGGCCTAATTTTAGCTATATTGCACAGGTGGTAGAAGGCGATCTTGGTAATTTCTTTGATGTGCTGATCAAAGGAGAGTGTAGAATCAAAAGTAACACCTAGATTCTTGACGGTTGAGCTTTGAGAAATAACGCAGTTGTCAAGAGTTACAGTCACCTCATCAACATGGTGTCTCCGTCTGGCTGGAGCGATGACCAGCATCTCAGTTTTTCCTGAATTTAGGAGCAGGAAGTTTTCTGACATCCACTTCTTCACTGCATATAGGCAGGTCTCTAGTTTCGTGATTTGAGATTTGTCATCAGCTTTTAAGGGCACATACAGCTGAGTGTCGTCCGCATAGCAGTGGAAATGTATTCCATAGCTCCGAATAATTGGGCCAAGAGGTGAAATATATAAAGAGAAGAGCAAAGGCCCCAGAACAGAGCCCTGGGGAACTCCATACTTCAAAGCAGTAAAAAATGATGAGGTACCATTGTAGGAAACACATTGTGTTCTTTCGGACAGGTACGATTTTAGCCAGGCTAGGGCCAGGCCAGAGATGCCAAATTGACTTTCAAGTCGGTCTGACATGATCGCCATGATCTATTGTATTAAATGCAGCGCTGAGATCCAGTAACATGAGCACTGAGGTCGAGTTACAGTCTAAGGTAAGTAAAATGTAATTTACCACTTTAGTAAGGGCGGTTTCGGTGGAGTGACAGGCTCTGAAAGCTGACTGTAAAGGTTCCAGGAGATTATTATTGAGTAGGGAGCCTGAAAGTTGTTGGGACACGATGCTTTCTAAGACTGGAGAAGAAGGGAATGTTGGATACTAGTCAATAGTTATTTAGTGATCCTGGGTCGAGGTGTGGTTTCTTAAGTAGAGGCTTAACCACAGCAGACTTAAAACTCGAAGGGACAACACCAGTCATGAGTGATGAGCTAACAATATTTAACATTGTAGGTCCAGTGCTGGCCATAGTTCTTTAAACAGTTTTGCCGGAAAGGGATCCAGGACACAGGTAGTTGGCTTTGAGGATGAGACAATTTTGGACAGTATCTCAAGGGAGATATTTTCAAAAGTGTTTAGAGCTTAGACTAACTGAGAATCGGCAGCAGGATATTTTTTGACAAAGTTTGAAGAGGAAGCCAGAGATGATGAGTTAATTTTAATTCTGATCTCATCAATTTTATTGCAAAAGAAATCTAAGAAATCATTTGCATTAAAGGGTGCACAGCTCACCGACTGTGGTTTTTGAGTAAGTTTAGCCACAGTGTTAAAGAGAAATCTAGGATTGTGTTTATTATTGTTTATCAGGCTGGAGAATAAGCTGTTCTAGCAGTATTTAGAGCACGCTTATAGTTTAGTACACTATCATGCCAGGCAAGATAAAAAACGTCCAGTTTAGATTTACGCCATGCTCGTTCCATTTTCCTGCAGGCCTGCTTGAGATCTCGGGTTTCGTCAGTAAACCAGGGAGTAGATTTCTTTGGTCATCTTGTCCTGGTAGAGACCGGTGCCACAGAATCGAGGAGCGAAACAAGTATTGAGTTCACTTCATTTATGAGGCTTTCAACAGGTTTTGTTGCAGTCGCAAAAGGAGCCAGGACCCCGACACTTTATCACTGAGCGTCGCTGTGATTGCTGGGCTGATATGACGAGAAGTAAAAACATTTGTGTCATTGACATAGGGACAGGCTAATGACGCTTCAAATGTAATGAGAAAGTGGTCCGACACAGCAGAGGAGACAGAAGCGACATTCAGGGCTGACACATCAAGTCCATGGGAAATGATCAAATCCAGAGTGTTACCACTGGAATGAGTGGGTTCATGAACAATCTGAATAAAGTTGGAAATATCAAGAAGTCTCAAAAAAGCTTTCAGAGGGTCAGAGGGCTTATTTAAGTGGATATTGAAATCCCCAATGATTAGGATTTTATCTGAACGAGTCACAAGATCTGCAATAAATTCACCAAATTCTTCTAGGAATTGGGAGTAAGGCCCTGGAGGTCTGTACAGTACAACCAGGTGAAAGCCTGTTCCCTGGACAAGGCTGTTACTATTTGATGAGGATGGTTTTAGAACCAGAGCCTCAAATGAAGTAAATTTAATATCCTGGTTGGAGCTTAGGCTGGGAATAGATTTGTAGATTAGAGCAACACCTCCCCCCTGTTTAGAGGCCCGAGCAACATGGGCATAGACGGTGTTCTTCCCAGGGTGCTTAAAGCTGTGTGGAGTACTCAGTCAAGTTTTCAACCTGAGCCTGCACCTACAGAGGGTCCCTGTGCTGTGGAAGACGTCCTGCTTCATTCCTGTGCCAAAGAAGCCGCTTCCCAGCGGCCCTCAGGACTACAGACTGGTGGCCCTGACGTCCCACATCGTGAAGACCCTGGAGAGGCTCGTCCTGGAGCAGCTAAGGCGTATGGTCAGTCCCTTCACTGATCCACTACAGTTCGCCTACCAGCCCCGCCTGGGAGTTGAGGATGGCATCATCTACCTGCTGAACAGAGTCTACACTCATCTGGACAAGCCAGCGAGCACTGTGAGAGTCATGTTCTTTGACTTCTCCAGTGCTTTCAACACCATCCGTCCAGCTCTACTGGGTGAGAAGATGGCTGCCATGCAGGTTGATGTTACAATAATTCTGCGATAATTCAGAACTGGAGGAAGGAGATCGGAGTCAGCTCAAGGTTCAAACAAGGTTTTAATCTTGTACAAGAGGAGCATTCACAGAGCAACACGCAGGTCTGTTACAAAGTGAAGACTCAATTTCTGAAGAGAAAAGTATGGTATATATCCCTCTTTGTGGGTGTGTTTTCACTCAATTAGTTCCATATTTATGACCTGCACTTAAAGGAATACTCCACAGAGAAGGAAGTGATAAGCTTCAGTGGTCACTCAATAGGTAATAAAATGGCCTAAAACAAGGACACAGATTACAGGTCATATTAAACAGTTACATTGAACATTCCTGTGAAAAACTTCAGTTCACATCTCTCTTCACAGAGTACAAAATTTCCATCACATATCCCTCCTGTTTATGCTGATTTCAAGCATAATTATAACAAATTTTGTAGAGTGTGAGAGCGAAAACCCTATCAGGCAGTTCATTCTAATTATCCATTATCTTTCTAGATAGGGAAACTCTCTCACGGTCCCGCTGCCTCGGCAACCACACGCAGGTACTCCATTTAATAAGGCACAGAAGTTATATAGAAATAAGCATAAGTTCAAAAGTATTTTGATTACACTGTTACCCCAAAACAAAACATAAACGTCCTCACCAAGCTAGTCAACCCATCGGGCCTGGCTACAGACCTATCCCTACCTAACTAAACTATCCCTTACACGTAAAAAGAACAAAAGAAATGGGGTCACTTTCAATATGTACAAATGCTGTGAGTATTTTTCTCTTCAGTGGGTCAAGTCGGCCAATTCAGAAAACTACAACTTCAGTTAGATTGTCTGAAGTATCATCTTAATCAGTAGATTAGAATAAACACATAAACAGCAATCATCCCTTAAACTGTGATGTCCTTATCTTCATCAAACAGGTTACCATATAAATCATCTTCTGTCATATCAAATGTAACATTTTCTTGTGCTGCATTCTCATAGTCCTCTCGGTTGTCATCGGTGGTGAGGACCCTTTCATACAGCATCGTTGTTTTGGTCACAGCGGTGTCAATGAGTCTCTGTAACAGTCCTCTCAAACAGGGGATAAAACAACATCCACAAATGGTTAGAATGGCAATCATTACAGCTACAGATAACATCATAGCTTTTATAGAACCTGCCCATTTTCCGAAAATGTCCTGAAGCCATCCTGTCAGAGGATCAGTGAAACCAGAATTTTCAGCTAACTCTGCAGATAGGGAGGTTAATCCATCCAGTGCCTTAGTAATGCTGCCATCCGGTGCTGTATTATTAGGAATAAATGTACAACACATATCTCCAAACATTCTACATACTCCTCCTTTTTCAACCAACAACATGTCTAACGCCATCCTATTCTGCCATGCCATTAAAGTAGTCTTATCTAGCTGTTGATGTGTGCCCCCAATTGCCTCCTTAGTGAAATTCAGAAATCTCTGTTGATTATAATACACATAATTTATCCAATCCACATTTTTATTAATAGTTACCCACCAAGCCAGGAATGATTCAAAACCCTGCAGTGACCTGATTTCAGGCTTTAAATTCGTCTGGAACACCTTGAGGAACACCAATTGCATCTATATCAACTTTATTATCTAACGATCCTGCTGGTACATTACTCTTTGTAATAGATGTATTATGTATCGTCACTTTCTCCAATGTCTTCATGTCATATGGTAAAATGTGTGTTTGCATTAGTAACTGTACCATAGCACAAGTTCCCTTCCAGTCAGTTGATAATTTTGAGTGTCTTACCTCCACAGAACCACCATACATCAGCTCTAGCCATGATTTGTTCATTCACTACACCATCAGTGACATTGTTCTCGCCCTTAATAACATCAATGATGGTTTTATAGGTTGTCAACATCCCTACTGACACGTTACCTTTGCCTCGTGTCAAGCAGGTATAATTTCCAGTATATGGACTAAACCAAGGTGGTTTAATCTTTGGTGACACTGACGGGAACAAAAGTTTCAAAGTGGTGCAGTTTGTAGCACTATCTGATTTGTATAAATCTAGCATGCAGCGAAAACCTTTTGGATCATTATCTGGATTAAGGGGAAAAGGCACTGTGCCTAACCCCGGCCTGGCTGCTGCACAGGCTAGACAGCTGGAGGAGGAAAACTTGCTGTTTCGGGCTGTATGAACAATCCATTGTAACCATACTTTTGAATCTGTAAATCCTGTTTCTAGGGCATACGTTTCCTTTATGTTTTTCACGTCTATATATTTTACAGGATTATTTTTCATCGAAGTCTGTGTGGTTGGTGTAGCCATTGCAGATGTTGTCTGATTACTCAGGTTTGGGGACACTGTTATATGAAATATCCCAACTGGGTTTGTTCCACTTACCCATGCTTCCAACACATATGTTCCGTTGTCAGTGTGCTTGGGAGTCTAAAGTGTTATTATTACAGGATTGCAGTGGTTTGTTTTACAAGTGTCTGGCATTATCTTGATAATTGTCAATCGTTTTTTTAAATTCAGGTCTCGAGTTGTATCCCCAATCTTGTGTTCCTGTATTGGCAATTACCCAATTCCACTTCTCACATCCACACCCATACCTATTAACAGTTTCACCCCACACACTTCTATATGGGGTGCATGCAACTATGGTGACGCAGATATATTTTTCTGACCCCAGCCAGCCAAAGTGTTGTCCTGAACAGGGGAAAATCTGACATGCGTCGATCTGAGCAATGCAATTTATCCCTTTAGTACATTGTATTCACAGCACCTCTTCTAGTGTCTGACCTGGATTGTGTTCCTATAGCTCTTTCTCTCATTTTATCATGTACCTGGCCTTGTGTCACTATATTAAAGATAAGGAATGCAATTGTGGTCACACATAAAACAGCTATTACACATAGTTTTAATTCCGGCATGGTGAATGCTTCTACTTATCTGACAGTAGTATTTGTACTCTTTTGCAATGTGTGAGATGGATCCACGTCTGTCTTTCAGCTATGCAGACTGCTGTAGGTGTAGACAGCAGTACTTGATAGGGCCCTTCCCAGCGTGGAGTTGACCAATTCTTCTGTCTCAGGACTTTGATGAACACCAAATCTCCTGGGTTTATTGGCCCTCCTGTTGGTGCTGGATCTATTGGAGGAGATACTGTGGACATAACACTCTTGTTCTTCATCATTTTTGACATATAGTCAACAATTGTTTTAGTCAATCTAGTATCATCTACCTATATATCTATTAGCGGTACCCTGAATGGCCTTCCATATAATATTTCAAATAGGTAAGCTGCGTCTGGGAATTTACCTTTCTTTGGACGTAGTCTACCTTGAGCATTATGCGTAGAACATATCAATGATGAGGCACAACATTTTTTTTGAGTAGTTTTGAAATCCATATGTAGTAAATATGTTCTCTATTGTGGATACCATCCCTCCTGTTGAAACATGGATATTCCCATGACTCAATATTGCAGCAAATCTAAATAAATGTTTTGGTAATATAGGTTTTCCTGTGGACATCACCATACCTCTATTGTTTTTCCACTGTTGTGCAAACACGTGAAGTGTTGAGAATGTATACTGGCTATCTGTGTACACAGTGATATCTTTGTTTTTTTTCCTATTTTGCACACCTCCATAAGTGCAACAAGTTCTGCTGCTTATGCAGAGAAATGTGACGGTAAGGAACTTGACTTTGAAACTGTCGGATGTTACTATGGCATATCCACTGACATTTGTTCCATCCGGATTCTTCTTACATGAGCCATCTACAAACATCACAATATCAGCAGTATTAAGTGGTACATCGGTGAGATCTGGTTTTGGTAGTACTCTAGCACTAGTTTCTCCTACACAATCATGTGCTATTCCATCTGTTTTATTTGACAGCAGGGTTGATGGGTTTAATGTAGTGCATCTCTCTATAGTGAGATGTGGCTGCGACAATAAAATAGTCATGCAACTAAGATGTCATGCTGGTGACATAAAAGCTATCTTGTTCTGTATTTGAAGAACAAGCATGTGACACCATAAGTGTCAATGGGTGAAATAACACTATAGAAGCAAAACTCTGCAAACTCAGTGCAGCTGCCTGTACTGCCTGCAAACAAGGTGGCATAGCTTTTGTGATGTTATCTAGTTTAGATAAATAATACGCAATAGGTCTCTGTTTTCCACCAAATGGTTGTTAGAACACTAGTCACAAGGTTCCTACAGGTTTCTTCAAGTCAAATTTAAGACTTTTTAAGACCTTTTTAAGACCATTCATATCAAAAATTAATACCCATTTCTCGGCCTATTTCACGGCCCTACCTGCAAAGACGAATGAAATCCTTGAATTTCAGAGTGTTCATTTATTCAATAAACAAAAGACGTCCACAGTAATCAAAAGAGATGTCTTAATGTGATTTACTGGTTTAATAACATAAATAAATAAATAAAGAAATCTGTGGGTATGTAAGGGATGAGGGGGTGTCACCTCGCCCCCCATCAGCTATTACTCTCGTTTGCATTGTAGGACTGGGGTTTGGCAATGGTGTGAAGAGTCCACAACACCTCTGCTTTCAGCGCTGGCGTGGACCCGAAAGATGTGAGTAGATAAGACGAGTTCGCTCTTTTGCGAAAACGCACATGTATTGCATCGTTTTGGCCGACCGTCCACACAGATCCTGAAAACGCACTTTTTTGAAAACGGGTCTCTGGGAGGAAAATTTGAAAAACGCAGCCCTCCCATTTTCATGTGGACAGAGAATCCGCATACTTTCCAAAACAATGACGCCATCCCCCCACCCCTCGACCTCTTGCCTCCGACCTCTGAACCCCGCAGCGTCTCATAACAACAACAACAACAATGGTGGACTACATGCTTGTGTTCGTGCCGCAGAAGATATTGAGCCTTTCTTGCAACTTACATGCCTTGTAGTTGAGTGTGAGTCGCAGCAGCAGTTCGACCTCATTAATGGTCCACACAAACGATTCTGGTTTCCTTGCACTAGCCATTTTCATCTTCTTCTTCTTGTGTTCGGTTTCTCCGTCTACTGTCTGTTTACAACGCGCAAGCTTTCTGCGCATGCTCCGTGTCTTTTTCTCCGTTTCTGGTGAATGTCAAGCGCCAACTATAGGCCTGGAATATGAACTACAGCGTTTTCGGTCGTTTTCAGTGGATCTGTGCGGATGCAAATATTCTTGAAACGATGCAGAGGAGGAAGACGGAGGAAAAAAAGATAGTTTTCACCCGTCTGGTTGGCCACTAACGTCAGCTGCTGTTGTAGCAGGAGCGGCAGCAGGAGCAACTAGCTGGCAAACGTTAGCTGGAGGAAAAACGGCGGTGATGGAAGGAGTTCTTCAGTGACGTTTTCTGAGCAATTTCTCCAGGGCTGCATTGCGTTCGTAATTATTGGTTCCGCCGCTCTTTATTTACGTTATTTGATCAAAGTAATAGTGGTTGACAAATTAAACTTTTGACGAGAAATGCGATACGGAGAAGTTACTTACTTACAATTTAAGACCCAGATATCAAAATTCAAGACTTTTTCCAAGTCTTTTTAAGGTAGTATTTCCAAATTCATAAATTCAATGCTTAAGACCCCACGGGAAACCCTGTAGTCATAAAACCATTTCTTGCGTCGCATGTCTGATCAAATGGCTTTAAGTAATCAGGGAAAGCTAATACTGAAGAGCTCACTAGAACTATTCTGAGTCAAGTCCCAAAGGCATCATTTTCTTCTTGAGTCCATGTTATTTTATCTTGAGCCGCCATAGGTTAATCATATATAGCAGTTTGGAGCAGTTGTGCCATTTCAGCATATTTAGCAATCCACTCTCTGCAAAAATTAGTCATGCCTAAGAAAGATGTAGCACCCACAGTAAGTTAGCTTGAGGCTAGGACTAGTAACCACAATGCAGCATCAAAATAGACCCACGACCAAAAGACCAGGCTACGAACAGGGAGGGAGTAAACAAGAGACTGATGTTTGCGTTTAGAAAAATGTATTGACACCAACCACAATTCAAACAACAACAGTTAAAGTGCTAAATTTGTACAGTGAAAAATATGTGAACATTCATTTTGGATGGCCAGTCCAAATGACTCGTGTAGCTACTCGTTCAATCATACGTAGTCAATAATTATTCAGACATGACAATAACCCCAAATGTTCTGCTCACTGAGCACAGTTCTCAACCCGGCTGCCCACCCAAAGTTCATGAAGAACCCACGTCTGGGTTAAATTTTGAGTCCAGGGGGAAGTATGGGTGAGAAAGTGTGTGGGGAAGAGTGTGTGTGTGGGGCAAGAGGCAGCAAGGGGAGGGGAGAGATTGTTATGGGCTACAGGGAGCCCCCTACCGGCCTGGCAGAAGGGGGGGTGATCCGTCGCGGTCTTATCCAGCTGTAGGCTCTAGGCCTGCTCCTTAGCTCGCCATCAATCCAAAACCTGGCCAGTCTCTGTGCAAGTTACGCGCTCACTCGTTGCAGAATTCGGCACACCAAATCTCGGCTTGGCAAGAGGCTCCTGTAGCTCGTCTCTCCTGCAGCTTCCCCACCGCTCTTACCGAGACTGTACACCACAGCTCTATACTTAAACGCGGTTGGTCGCACCACCCCACGTGACCCCGTGACGTCACTAAACAGCGTCACCGTGATTGGCCCAGATGGACCACGCGAGAACCGGCCTAACCCCGCGAAGTTTTAAACTGACCGACAGAAAGAAAGAGGAAGAACCTGTCACCTGGGTTACAAAGACATCATTTATCTTTTGGTGGTAGGTCTTGGTGCTTACTTAAAAAATACTTTAGCGCTTTCTAGCAAACATACTTCTTCTTCCTCATCTTCTGTGTCTTGGTGTATGTCTGTGTGTGTCACTGCATGACCTGTTTTATTGGCTAGTCATGCCGATGAATCCTCAACTCGTCTGGGTCTCCCTCCTGCTCCTCTTTCCTGCCAGCCTCCTTGACCTCTGCCCTTTGGAGCTCTACTTTCTCAAACCCAGTGTCCAAATTTGCCACAATTGTAGAAGCTCTCATCTTCTCCAAATCTCCGTCCTCCCCGTCCTCCCCGTCCTCCTCCTCTGCCTCTCCCTCTCCAGCCTCCACGGTTGACATTGCCTCGGAAATACACATCAGTAAATGCATTAGCATAATTTTCATCATCATCATCCATGACAAATACTTCACTTGCCTTTTTGTTCCACCTTTCTTGGCCTTCTTTTCTTTTAGTACATTCTCTGCATGGTCGGTCGTAGCTTGTATACCAGCTGGTCCAACACCAATCGGGTGCTTCCTTACAAACTGTGAGATCTCCGGCTTCATTCCATTCAGGAATGCATTTTATAGCTGCATATTGTACTGACCATTGTCAGCATTATCCTGTTGCATACCGCTGTTTGCTACAAACACTATCTTCAGTCTCTCTAGGTAAACCAACACACCTTCATCTGCATTCTGTACACACTGTGCTATTTTGCTATAATCTGCTCTTCCCTGAAAATGAATTATTATTCTTTGAATCAAAACATCAACTTGGACAGCCCATTGAGCATTCCCATGTGGTATGGTGACATTGTTGCGGAATGGGTCCGATGTTCCCTTAATCAAACACCAATTGTGCTTTACAATGCACCTTAGTATACTTTCTACCTCCAGCATTTCTATCAGCAGATACATTTCTTCTTCTTCTATATTAAAATTCACTGACTTCTTTGGTGGAGAGATTATAGGCGTGACAGAAGATTTAAAAAAGTCATACCACTTACCAGACCTTGTTGTTTTGGACTTCCTATAGCTCTTTCTGTCGGCGCAGGAGTGGAGAGAGTAGGTGCAGAGAGAGAAGGAGGGTGAGGGTGTGGAGCGGAGGCCTGTGCAGGAGGCAGCAGTAGTTGAGGGTTGACGTACAGGGGAGGATCAGGATGGGGACCCAGAGGCACATAATCATCATCCTCCTGTTTATCTTGGTTGGAGTACAAAACAGGATAGAGTTTATTACTTCCTGAATCTTTTTCCCTTCTTTTTCTCTTTTTCTTCTTGTCTTTTCCTTTCTTCAACCTCTCTTTTCCAAATTTCTACTTTATGTTGTCTCACTTCCTTTTCATTCTGCTTCTGCATTCCTCTCTTTCTTGCTTCTGCCTCATCCAACCATGCCTTTGCCTCTCTCTTCTCTACCAATTCTTTGCATTCTTCTGCCTGCAACTTTCCTCCAAACCCACTTCTTTTTGAAATATATTTTACATTATCCTGTGCCTCCACAAAACTCTGGACAAGTTTAAGAGCAGCTTAGTGTATAATGTTTTCAAATGTGTATTGTACATTTTTTTTATATCAATATTTCCCCTTACCTCTTGTTTTTATTTTTGTATTTTACCGCTGCTACGATTACCTAATTTCCCCTCGGGGATCAATAAAGTTATCCATCTATCTATCCATCTATCCATCTATCGGTCTATCTATCTGTCTATCTATCTATCTATCTATCGGCCCATTTGTTTTACATCTCCTTTATATTGAACCTCGTCAGGTTCACAACAACATTTATAACAACTACAACAACTTCCCATTTTGATCCTTTTTTATTTATCTCAATTTTATTCGTATTTTTATTTGAGCTCTCTTTTTTTAATTTTTTTTTTTATTTTACCGGTCTTTCCATTTCTTTTCCTTATGAGTCCCTGACTCTTTCCTATGGGTCCCTGACCCTGATGTCCTTTTGGTTTCTCAGCCCTGAGGGATTAGTTCTTGTCCTTCCAAAGACAGATATTTTATGGTTCCTGCCATAAATCTAAGAGAGACCTGCTCCCCCAAGTCCCTGACTTGCTTTTTTTAATTTCCTTTAGGTCCCTGACCTATTCTAAGAGATCCCTGATCTCCCAAGTCCCTGACTTGCTTTATTTATTAGAAATGGTTATTTCTTACCCTTTTGATGATTTGAGTCCCTGACTCAGTGTTTGCTTGGCTGGTCCGTCTTCCCTCTTTGGTTAGACCCGTCACTGTCCCACTCTCCAGGGGACCTGGCCTCCCTGTTCAATCGAGGCTTCAGGAGCCCCGCGGTGGAGGTCTTTTCAGGAGTTTTTACCTCCGCCTTGCAAGGTCTTCAGGTTCGCTGATGTGGAGAGAGCGACAGATATTGGGGTCCCTGTTCAGGCGCCAATAGTTTTGTTAAAATAATTCTGCGATAATTTAGAACTGGAGGAAGGATATCGGAGTCAGCTCAAGGTTCAAACAAGGTTTTAATCTTGTACAAGAGGAGCATTCACAGAGCAACACGCAGGTCTGTTACAAAGTGAAGACTCAATTTCTGAAGAGAAAAGCATGGTATATATCCCTCTTTGTGGGTGTGTTTTCACTCAATTAGTTCCTAATTTATGACCTGCACTTAAAGGAATACTCCACAGAGAAGGAAGTGATAAGCTTCAGTGGTCACTCAATACCAGACATAGGTAGTCAAATGGCCTAAAACAAGGTCACAGGTTACAGGTCATATTAAACAGTTACATTGAACATTCCTATGTAAAACTTCAGTTCACATCTCTCTTCACTAAGTACAAAATTTCCATCACAGTTGAGGCCCCCATCGTGTCCTGGATTGTTAATTACCTGATTGGCAGACCACAGTATGTACGCCTACAGAACTGTGTGTCTGACAGGGTTGTCAGCAACACTGGGGCCCCCCAGGGGACTGTCTTCTCTCCCTTCCTCTTCACCCTATACACCTCTGACTTCAACTATTGCACTGAGTCCTGCCACCTTCAGAAGTTTTATGATGATTCAGCAATAGTTGGCTGCATGGAGAAGGGTGATGAGAATGAATACAGGACTGTTGTGGGTAACTTTGTCACTTGGTGTGAACTGAATTACCTGCAGCTCAACATGACGAAGACAAAGGAGCTCATAGTGGATCTGAGGAGGGCGAAAACACCAGTGACCCCTGTTTTCATCCATGGGGTCCCTGTGGACACTGTTGAGGAGTACAAGTACCTGGGGGTGTACTTTAATAATAAGCTGGACTGGACTAGAAACACAGAGGCGGTCTATAAAAAAGGCCAAAGCACACTCTTTTTCCTAAGGAGGCTGAGGTCCTTTAACATCTGCCAGACGATGCTGAGGATGTTCTATGAGTCTTTTGTGGCCAGTGCAATCTTCTTTGCTGTCACATGCTGGGGCAGTGGGCTGAAGGTCGCAGATAACAACAGACTACACAAACTGATCAGGAGGGCCGGCGACGTCGTGGGGGAGGAGCTGGACACTCTGACGACTGTGGCAGAGAGGAGGATGCTGTCCAAGCTTAAGTCCATCTTGGATAATGTCAAACACCCTCTCTATGACATACTGGCCCAGCATAGGAGCACATTCAGTGGAAGACTCCTCTCACCCAGATGCACCACTGAGCGCCACAGGAAATCATTCCTGCCTGTGGTCATTAATATCTATAACACCTCCCTAGAGAGTCAGAAAACCCCCCCTTCTGTAACCTGACTCAAGCAAAAATACGGACAATCATTCTTTTTTTTTTTTTTGGTTTTGTTTGCACTTTTTGCACATTATTTAAACTGTACATTTGATCTTTTATATATTGTTAGGCGTAGAGGGGTTGTAGCTTCTCCTTTTCTTTCTTTTCTCTTCCCCTCTGGTTTTCACAAATTAATGGACTGGCTTTCATGAGAGATCTAAGAGGTGTGAAAGCAGTGCTGAGGTTGAGATGACCTCTCTTGGAGAGGCGTGTGGCTCCCGCCCCAGTAATCAAGAAAAAGGGGCTCACCTGTGAGTGTGGGGGCTGGGGGTCTGTGTGCAGTAGACAACTCAAGTAACACTATATCGTGAAAATAAATCAACCATTTCCTAATACTAAGATTGTGAGGTGGGAGCCATCTTTGCACTAGAAGTTTTTTAGCAGCTGTGAGGCCGCTCAGCAATAGTTTGCGTTGTTTCCCACTTATATGTATTTGAGAATCATCATTAAGGAGAAGTAAAATTGGATTGCATATTATGACAGTACCTAGTAATTCAGACAAGACTTTGGACACCCGGCCCCAAAAGGCCTGAACAAAGGGACATTCCCACATCATGTGTTTATAACATCCTATTGCGTTGAGTTGGCACATGGTACAGATTGGACTTGGTATCAGTTTCATGCGAAACCTAGTGACAGGTGTATAATAGAGTCTGTGACACACTTTAAAGTGAATAAGTTGGTGGTTTTGGTTCTTGGAGGCGAGAAAGATGTTCTCCCACACATTGTTCCAAGAAATGTCATCATCCTTCTGACCAAAGTCTCTCAGCCATGCTCTGATCATCGGTAGAGTCTCTTGTTGTCCAGATAGTTTGGAGTAGACTTTCGATACAAAGCCCCTGCAGGTAAGGGAGTTTATCCAATTCCAAGTCCAGTGGCTTATTTCCAATCTGTACATTCATGTTGTGCCACAGAGGGACATCATTGTGCCACTTTAAGTTCCCCTTCAAGTCTCTCTCAACGATCCTGAAATTTTTAATTGTGTTGGCAATAATGGGGCCACAGTGCAACATACAGTATTTATCTTTTATGCCAGAAAATAAAATGTCCTCCAATCTCCTCGGGTGAACTATGTTATTCTCTAGAGATTTCCATGAGACACATGAACGACCGTCAAGCCAAGCCATGACAGGACGTAGCTGGAAGGATTGGTGGTATACTTTGAAATTTGGGAGGGCGAGCCCGCCCTGATCTTTGGGTCTCTGTAGCACAGAGAGCTTAAGTTTTGGACGGCCATTATTCCAAATATATCCACGTAACAATTTATCAATTTTAACCCAGTAGTCTGGAGAGGGAGAGAGTGGAATCATCAGGCAAAACATTCATTTTAATTACAGATACACGTGTCTGCAACAAGGCAGGTAGCCTGGTCCAGGTAGCAAGATCATGTTCAACTACCTTAAGAATTCTTTCATAGTTGCTCTTCACTATTTTCTGGAGCGAGGGGTGTATCTGTATGCCCAAGTATGTGATTTGAGTTACTATGGGAATCTGGCTTGATATTTTGGCTTTCTTGGCAGCTTCATTTAGCAACATCAGAGCTGATTTTGTCCAATTGATCTTAAATCCTGACTGGGGAGAGCCCGCAACCCTGTCTCGTACCACGGAAGATGGAAAAGGGTCTGGAGTTCAATCCGTTTGTGTTGACCATAGCCGAGGGGTTTGCATACAGAATTTATACCATCTTAATAAAAGCTTCACCAAGTTGAAATTTTCGCAATACAGCCCACAAATACTGCCACTTGACCCTGTCAAAGGCTTTGGCAGCATCGAGTGACAGAATAGCACACGGCGCCTGAAGCTGTTTAGATTCTTCTATTACATGCATTAAACGCCTATTGTTATCCGCAGCAAGACTACCTTTCATGAACCCAGCTTGGTCGGTTTTAATTTGTTTATCCATATAATGCTCAAGGCGTAGTGCCAGCAACTTGGAATACATTTTCAAATCCGAATTTATCAGAGATACAGGTCTGTAGTTAGAGCATTGTAATGGGTCCTTGCCCTTCTTTGGTAACAATGAGATTAAAGCTACATTGGTGTGTTCGTGAAAGGCACCTTTCTCTAAAGCAGTATGGATGGAGTTCAGAAGAACCGGTCTAAGTAGGTCCCAGAAGTGCAAGAGCACTTCAGGCGGAATCCCATCAGGGCCTGGAGATTTCCCTCTTAACATTTTACTCAGTGCAGCTTTTAATTCCTGCAAAGTTATCGGACGGCCCAGGTCTGCTGCCTCTTCTCCCTGTAGGGTGGGCAGATCCAACACTTCCAAAAAATTATTACACACTTTTGGGTCAAAACTGCCAGACGACGTGTATAAATCCTCGTAGTACGCCTGGAAGGTGTTATTTAACTCTGCTGGATTAGAAACCAGGCCTTTAGTAGGGTGGTGTATTGAATCAATGGACACTTTTGATTCACACTGTTTTAATTTTTGAGCCAGGAGCCTGCTGGGTTTACTTCCGTTACAGTAGTAGTTTTGCATAGTTCTATGTATAATGAATTCCGCTCGTCTGAGTAATAAATCATTCAGATCTTGTCTAGTAACCTGCAACTCGTCACTAACCGTGCTGGAATAGTTCTGCTTAAGAGCCCTCTCTAGGCATAAGCATTACTCCTCTAACTCCTTAATCTTAAGATTCCTAACCTTTTCCATATGTGATGCGTATGATGTTGTAAAATCACGGATAAAACCCTTTGTTGCCATTCACACTAGCCTAGCGTCGTCAACAGAGCCCATATTGTCTTGGAGAAATGTGGACAGTTTAGTTCTAAATTCAGAGACAAATGCAGTGTCATTTAAAAGAGAGGCGTTGAAACGCCATCTCTGAGATTTTTTGGGTTTGAAACTGAGATCAATACCGAGAACTAATGGGTTGTGATCAGCCAGTGTGGCTGGGAGAAATTTAACAGGTGTTATACAATCTTTCAAACCACGTGACAGTAGAAAATAATCAATCCTTGAGAATGACTTATGATATGCAGAGAAACAACTGTAATCTTGACTGCTGGGGTTTTGAGATCGCCAAACATCAAAAAGGTCCAAGTTGTTTATCATTGTATTCAAGGCCGTAGAGGCTGATTGCTGATTATGTGTAAATGAGCTTATAGATCTGTCTAAATCAAGGTTACAGGCCGCATTCATGTCACCTGCTAGAACTAATTCATATTCTGTGAGTTTCAGTAATTCCTCCGTGAGGTCAGGGTAGAAACTATCTTCAAAGACTGCTGGTGCATATATCGATATAAATGCAACCTTCGTACCATAAATTGATGTACACACATATGCTACTCGCCCAGATTTATCATTACTAGTCCCTTCAATTTTCATGGGTAGATTCCTCTTGAACATAATCATTACTCCTTTCGAGCTAGACCCACTGGAGGAGGATACCACCATATATTGTTTATTTTGCATCCTTTGGACATCTCCCTGTTTTAAGTGGGATTCCTGAATTAGTACTACTATTGCAGTGCCCGTAAGAAAAATGTATTCCTATAAAAAAGTGGGAGGTTAATTAGTTTTCCATGGATGGCCAAATGAGGCTGTGTTTGAAGGTGGGACGTCAGGGATATTTAGGTTTGTTGTGAAATCCGATATTCCAGGGTATAATTGGCTGTTTTTGACTATTTTTGATTTTGCCATTATATTTCACCTTAACTTGGTGTCATTATTTTCAGCACAACCTAACATGTGTGACTGTACAGTTATTTTTTTATTTTGACATACTGTATTAACACAACGGACCTAAAGGGTCCGTTGTGTTAATACATAAAATCCAAGTAGAAAAAGTTAGATTTTTTTACTGTGAAAACCACAAATATGTTTAACAAACCATTTTTTTTTCACTTATAATGCAAATATAAATTGTTGTTTGCTAAATTTGTGCATACATTTAAAAATTTTACAAAGTTATATGTAACTATTTACATTTAAATGCAGGCAATGCTCAGGTCTGCCTGTGCTCCTTAAGAGCTGCACTGCCTGCTCCACATTCAGCATCTTCTCATTGTTCTGACTCATTTAACGAAAAACCGACTCCACTACACACTAAACACACTACACCAAACACTACATAACACACTAACTACACACTCCAAACACGTTAAAAGTAACAAATCTCTCAACTCTCAATATCGCTGTCCGACAGTCGTTGCCTGTCAATCATCCGCCTAGGTCCCTCCCACAACTTCCTGTTCCTCAACAACCAAACTTGCTGCTTGGACACTTTCGTGACAAAAGCCCTTTTTTACCGTTACTTTCTGCACCAGACACAAAGCAAACGTGACGGCAATGTTCGCGAAAAAGCGTGGTGGACATTATTTACCCAAGGTCAGGTTTTGGACGTGCCGATGCGTCCGGTCCGTCGCCTCGGGAGGTGGGCCGTGTAGCTAGCCGCTAGCAGCTACACGATTTGAGTGGCTTGATATTTTGGCTACACGAACACGAACATCCACAGATTCCAATTCCACTTTGTTGTCCGCGCGTCTCCAGATCTCCTCAGACCCGAACAGACTTGGTCCGGACTCGTTTAATCTCATTAATCCACAACAGTCAGTTTAGATGCACAGAACAGAACGGGACCGAACCGCCGGCAAAATCCCGGTCCAGTTCGCTCCGCTGCAGGTATAAATCCGCTTGTTTCTTCAGGTATGTCGTGGGCTTGAGCTCTGCAGTGATTGGCTCTGGTGCGCACATGACCACGGTGTGCAGTGATTGGCTCTGGTGCACACGTGACTGTGGTGGCTCCGTGGACAATGCTCAGCGGAATTTGTAAAGCATTTATGAAAAAATTTATTCACGGTATCATTGCAGTCCAAGCAAATGCTTAGATGCACACCACTGAACCACGCAGCAGCCATGTTGAAAGTCTCAGGTCAGTGTGATCCTGATCCGCAGAGATATTTGACTAACAGAAAAACACACACACACACACACACACACACACACAGACAGAGATTCCTTGTATTTATAGATAGATGTCTGCATTTGCTCGATGCATCAATTCTTGACATTTAACCCTCTTGATATTGACGTTCAAGCCCCGGACATTCAGACTTAGGACAGTCAATTTAACCATTATCAAAAATCACTGTGGTTATATTCCAGTTATACACCTGACTGTAAACCAAGTATCCAAGCATATATAGTCCAGTAAGAGACCCACACCCACCCCATTGCTGCCATGCCCATACCCCAAAACCTGTGTTTCTGTGTAACTTGACCACCGCATAACGCAGCTCATTGAGACTCCAAAACTTGGTTGTATCCCACTTATAAACACAACTGACCTGGCAGGAATATAAACAGTTGAAACATAAACATGAAGTCCACAATTGACAGACTCAGGCTATATACATGAAAAATAACTGAAATTGTCCCTCTGAAACATAAACATCACTGTGTGGCAGGGTCCACATTCTCTCTTAGAAACAGTAACTAGTAGTATAGCCTGGGAAGGGAGGACCAACAGCCCTCAATGTCATAATTAGTATGGGACAGATAGATGTCCATTATAAACAGAACAGATCTTACGGTGAAATCCGGGTCATGAAAAACCCCTTGCCTTATCTTCAGGTGCCGGAACTCTCCTCCTGCACGGTTTCGCACTCCTGCTCCATCATTTCCCCCTGCTGATGGGCTGCTGCCCTCGTAGAAACTCCTCTGCGTCCTCCGGAGTAGAAAAGCTGCGTTGCTCGCCGTCCAGGGTGATCTTCAGAGTGGCAGGATAGATTATGAAGGATGGGATACCCTTCTCACGTAGATACTTCTCTACCCCCACAAATGCTCCCGCCGTTGACTCGTGTGGGCACTGTAGTCAGCATAGAAGCGCAGCGACTTGCCGGCATCTTGTATGGGGGCATTCTTCGACACCTCCCGGGCACCGTTCAGTATAGCGTTGCAGTCTCCGTGCCGAAGCAGCCTCACTATCATGGTTTGCGGGATGTTCCCCTTCGCGTGCGGGCTGTAAATACGATGAGCTCTCTCCATCTCAACAGCTCTGTTACCGAGTGAGGGTATCCACTTGGGAAGCATTTCTTGGAGAAAGGTGGTAGCATTGTCGCCATCTCTACCCACACTGATTCCTGTAATCCGAACGTTGTTTCTCCGGTTGTGGTCCTCTAACAGAGCGAGCTTCTCTTGAAACTTCTCGAGGCCGGTGGTGTTGTCTAATATCTGGCGTTTCATGGTCCGCGTATCTGTTTGAACCCTTTCAACTTAAGACATCAAGCCCCGAACAACATCCATATGAGTGTCTAAGTCTTTCTGAAGTTTCTTGACAGTCGTTAATACTATCCACCGCGTTGGTAATAGCACGGGTGACAACCATTTCCAACTGGTCGCGCTGTTTGGCGAGGGCTAATGAGATAGCTACTTCCATGCTAGCATCGGTAGCCGTCGAGCTGTTAGCATCCTGTTGCTTACGCTTAGCCGGGGGGATTTTGGTCGGCGAGTCAAATAATTTCTTTCGGCTTGACATCCTATATGGCTCTCACTATCAAATATAACACTGCCGAGGTCTTAGAGATGTGACACCTCTCAGTGATTAAATTATTAATCAGTAAGGCTTTGGTTGACAGCGATCTTATATTGATAAAACCAAATTTGAGGGTTTTAAGCTCATTGGAGCAGTTTCCAATGACCAGCCGTTCGGTGGAGCTTATGGTAGATAATTTAGGAATTGGAACAAGGTACCTTTTATTAGTAGTAGGTTTTGGCTGCCTGTGCAGGTAGGGATGCCGGGATGCAGTAGTGATTAGCTTTGGTATTTTATTATGTAAGACTGTGTAAGGTGCTTGCTGAGACATTTCCCCACTGTCAGAGGTGGAGATCAAGATTAGGTTATTTTGATTTACATATTTAGAGGATGATTCAATGGAAAATTGGCGAGGGAAGGTGACAGGCTCAATGTTATGAATTAAGCTATCAGTCTGGTACTCTGTGCTATGTCCCTGACCAACCATGTTAACTAGGCTAGTGGACTCCATACCAGCACTAACAATAACACTAGCAGGCTCTCTAGAGACCTGCGACCTGCTGAATGTTACATCCCTTGTGTCAAACCTGCTTCAAACACCTGTCTATATTGCTAGACAAACAGCAGCACCAACTCCAGTAGGATGAAGGCAGTCTGCTCTCAGCAGGTGGGGGCGACCCCAGAAAGAGGGCCAGTTATCCACAAACCTGTATCCCTGCTCCCTACAGTGACGCGCCAGCCAGCGGTTCATAGCTGTAAGCCTACTGTATGTCTCATCATTACCCCGCTGGGGTAAGGGATCAGAGACAATTAATTGATGCTGACACATCTTTCTTGCAGCCTGAAAAGTCCTGGCTAGGCTATCTTTTGTAATCTCAGACTGCTTCTGACAAATATTGTTGCCGCCGGCATGAATTACAATGTTGCTGTAGCTTGTGGTGCTGTGTGCCTGAGTTCCCTGTTTAACCCTGCGTGATGCGAGCACCCTAAGATTAGCCTCTATGTCGGAAGCTCTGGCCCCAGGTAAACAGTAAACAGTGGCTGACGACGCTAGCTTAACGTTGCGGGTAATGGAGTCCCCTATCACTAGCGTGTGGAGTTCAGCCCCGTCGGCCGGGGCTGGGGAGGCACACGAGCCAGCCGAGCTAACAACTGGGCTAGCAAGGACAGAAAACTGGTTAGCAGTCAGGAGGGGTGACTGCTGACCACCCCAGACAACCGGTGACCTGCTCCTGCGCCCTCTCCCACGCCGCGACCGAGCAGAAACAAACTCCACAGCAGCTGCCGACGAGACTGAGCTAGTGCTAAGGCTAGCAGGCCTGCTACCAGGCCTGGGGCTAACACTATCTGCAGTGCCCGTGTTTCTAGCTGAAAGAAGCTGCTCTAGCTCACGGACACGTCTCTAATAGAGACACCCTATCAGTAACTGCAGAACAGTCAGCACATGCCATCGTAACACTTGTTTATCGAGGCTGTGTTGACTGCGGTGAAGGGCAGAGAAGCAATGAGCTAAGCTAGTTTGAGGAAGCTAACCGGGCAGCAACAAACTACCCAGTAAAAAAAGCTCAATTCAACAAAATACGTACAGGTACACAAAGTCTAGCGTTAGCCACGGTACAAAACTTGTGTGACTATGAAGACTAAGAAAATGAAGAAGAATAAACAGCTTAGATAGATGGAGAAGGAGAGAGACACAGTAAACACAGCTATCGATCTCACGGAAGTCCCGATGTGCGTCACAGGCGGCGTCTCAGGCGGTGTCACTCGTCGATAGTATGACCAGCTCTTTTATTTGCCAAATGTACAGAGTACACAGGAATTTGACTTGGAGAGAAATGCATAAAAAAGAGTGATCATAAATTAACCTGGGTCAACAGAGGTTTAGGGATATCCCACTGGTTCTCGCTTCATAATGCTTAGGGCTGGGCGATAAATCGGCAAAATCGATTAATTCAAGTTTTTTGGTTTAGGATGATTTTAAAAAATAAAATCGATTTTCTCTTTAACTTGCTCTGCCACCGCTCCCCACAGGCTCCCGTAGTTCATAGTGGGCTCCGCCCTCCCCCGCATTGACTTTCCACAGAGAAACAAAAACAACATGCAGCAAGCAAAGAGACCGTAACGTTACCTAAAAAGACACTGTCTCGTTAGTAGTTTGGTTTTGTGGCGTCGGACCTCGAACAAACCACGGTCCACTTCAAAGGCTGTTGCAACTAAAGGCAGAGGACTGTCCCATTTATTTCAGCCTCTCAAACTGACGCATGCATCAGAGTAGGACATTAATATGGAGTCATTTCAGTGCCAATATCTGCGTGCATAAAACCATAATCAGCACGCATAATGACTACTCTCTGAGCGCTCGTGGTCACTCTCTCTCTGCGTGCTTGCGGTCACTCTCTCTGCGTGCTTGCGGTCACTCTCTGAGCGCTCGCGGTCACTCTGAGGCTAACAGGTGACTGACAAGTCTGGACTCACAGCAGCATTATGATGATATCTGTGTTCTACTAGGAAATCCATGGCAAATAATTAAAATTTTTATTTGAATTCATTGCAAATAAATGGAATTCTAGCACTATTTGTTAACTATTCTTACTTATTCCAAACTTACTCTACTCATTGATGCATTATAAATCACACAGTCTTGATTTTCCCAATGCATTTAATACCACAATGAATTCCTTAAAAACAGTATCTGAATTAGTCAAACAGATAAGCACGTCAAGCTGTTTGTGTCCTTTCTGCTGTGTTGTACTTGAATACAGTCTTCACCAGGTGTGCTGTGCTGCATGGGGATGCTCTGATCGCTGGGAGAAAGGCGTGTGCATGTATAGAAAAACATGGGTGGCTAAATCGGGATCGATAAAGTAATTCTGTTCTATTCTATTCTATTCTAAATTCGGAAGGAGCAATTTAACCACCTACAAAATTTTGATAACAAAAAAATATGTGAGGTAATCATATTCAAACAATACATTTGCACTTTCAAATACCACACCACTGGGAAGTTTACGATTTTTTTTAAAGAGAACACAGATCAGGAAAAACAATGCAAAAACCAAGAGAAGTCAAGTTGCCACCCCTCCCAAGAAGCCTATGATCTCATTCACCACATCGAGGAACTGTTTACAACAAAGACTGGTTCCTCCCTCATAGAGCTTCCAAACGCAGAGGGTGAAGCTCTGGCACTCTCCAGCAGGCTTCCATCATCCTGTGGAGTAAAAGAAAAGATCATCAGGAGATTTATTAGGTTGAGGTTACGGATTGAATAAAAAAAAAAAAAAAAAAAAAAAAAATGACAGGAAAAAACAACACTTAAAAGATGGCCATCTTGGAAGCAAGAGCAAAACCAACAAGGTGAAAAAGAACAGTGGCCTAGGTTCAACATCAAGCAACCCCAGAAGAGCTGAAAGTGTTTCAGGACAAAGCCAGCATCACTGCCCCTCCACCTACCTGTATCCAGCAAACATCACTGTTCCAGGAACTACCAGAACCCGGCTACCATCATTAACAAGAGACATACCATCCTCCTAAGCTATACGATCTTTGGTCCTTACTCTTAAGTTCTCCTGATGTGCAGCATGCAGCATCAATTCTCACTTAAATTACTTAATTATTAATTAACTATATATTCATTACAGTTACTAATATACATATCATACTAATATACAGACTCATCACCCATGTCATAAGGTGCACTTGTGCAATCTAAGACAATCCATTTCAACTGCTCTGCCATATATTCTTACATTTATAAAACTTACATATATATATATATAAAACTTACATATATATATATATATATATATACATATATACATATATATATATATATACACAAATATATATATATACACATATACATATATATATATATATACACATATACATATATATATATATATACACATATACATATATATATATATATATACATATACATATATATATATATATATACATATACATATATATATATATATATATATATATATATATATATATATATATACACACATATACACACATATACATATATATATATATATATATATATATATATATATATATATATATATATATATATATATACATATATACATATACATATATATATATATACATATACATATATATACATATATACATATACATATATACATATATACATATATACATATATATACATATATACATATATATACATATATACATATATACACATATACATATATACACATATACATATATATACATATACACATATATACACTAGGGATGTCCCGATCCGATCTGTAGGATCGGGATCGGAGCCGATCTGGGCATTTTTCCGCTGATCGGAATCGGCAATTTTGAACGTGGACCCAAGCCCGATTTTTTTTTTTTTTTTTTTTTTTTTTTTTTTACGTCAGAGCACAATTTGTGGCGGAACACAGACGCGCGCGTGGTGTTACTTTGTGAAAACCTGTGAATAAAGTGTCTGCCGTGGGGAAATAACGTCAATTAGAAAGCGAAAGCAGTCCAACGGCGACGTGTAACATCTGCTATACGGCCGTTTCGCGGAGATGCATTTTACTACTCATTTGATACAGCATATACAAAACAAAAACTCAAAGAATACAACGTGTTCACTCGAGAGTACAGGCAAGGAGACCAAAGCAGCAAACAGTCGCGGATACTTTCAGTTATGAGAAATATCCTCAGCGACATGTCCACAAATATTACAGAGAGGGTCATCAAATTAATCGCTCTGGAAAACCAGCTCATCTCCGTAATAGGGGATCAGGGTTTTCTTCGTCACCTGGAGTTTTTGAATCCCCGGTATGTCCTACCATCTCTGCATTACATTTATTCCACTTTCGAGTTACAACATGCCGGTATATGCGCACTAGTTTCGTGGGTCTCATACAGCAGAGCATGTAAAGCAGGCAATCCAGGAGATGCTGAACGCGTTAATAGACAAGCAACGTGTCCACGTCATTTTATGTGACAACGTAAAGTACATGAAATAAGCAAAGGATTATATGGAGGTACCAAGCGTGAGCTGCGTCTCACACACACTTCAGCTGGCTGTACACGAGGGTCTGCTGTCACAGTGTAGCATCACACACTCACCTGCTAACACAAGGAAGGTGGAGGCCAATGTTGTAATAGCATATGCAGAATAATTAAGAGCTATATTAAAGTATATACTTTGTTTCAACAAAATAATAAAAACCTATTAAGGAACAGCTTGGATGCAGGTACTTTTTTTCTTAATACAGCTGTGTTATCTAGGAAAATATTAGTTAAGGCCAAGTATCGGATCGGGACTCGGTATCGGCAGATACTAAATATTAAAGGACTCGGATCGGGATCGGGGTAAAAAAAACCTGATCGGGACATCCCTAATATACACATATATACATATATATACATATATACATATATATACATATATATATACATACATATATATATACACATACATATACATATACATATATATATATATATGTGTATATATATGTA
>NC_044195.1:129107-166986 GCF_900880675.1 Sparus aurata
CACACACACACACACACACACACACACACACACACACACACATACATAGATACACACACAACCAGTGCCCAGTGACAGCTGAAATTCTGGACCAGGGATGTGTTTGGGGCAATGCATATCAAATACAGAGTTGTTGGACCTCTGACAGCTGTGTGAAATTTATGAAAAACATTATACAAAAGTTAGTTCCGACCACGTAATTTGACTGGACAAGAGGCATTCCATGAGTGCTGATATAGAGTACAACCGCACTGGGACTTTTTACAGACATATCACTCTGCTGCGCAGGCGTTCCAATTACCGTTAATTAACGTTACATCAGTTGCCAACTTGTGTTGGATTGTGGCAAACTTCGCACCGCAAAGATGGACATATTTCCAAGAATTACGTTTGATTTAAATTACGAATGGTCAGACTCAGAGGAGGACGAAGGAAAGGAGAGAGGTCAGGATACATCAGCGCAAACCAGGTGTGTTGATATGACATCAGCCGACCTCGACAAATTAGAGAAGAGCAAAAATGAAGCCAACACTGTAAAGCTGACAACCTGGGCTCTGAACTGCCTCCAGACTTGGCTGAATCTGAAAAATATCCAGATCAACTTTCAGTCAGTTAGTCAGAGCGAGCTGAACACAGTGTTGAGGCAGTTTTATGGATCGATCCGGACAACTAAAGGAGAGCTGTACAGCATCAGCAGCTACCTGAGACTTCGGACTGGATTAAACCGTTACATCATGAACCTCCGGTGAGCCGTTCATGGGACTTAACGCAGGACCCAGAGTTTATACCAGCTAACAATGTCTTCAAAGGAGTCGTCAAAGAGATAAGAAGGGCAGGGAAGGACAGAACAACACACCACCCCCCGATCTCACCTGAAGACCAGCGCATCTTAAAATGCTCTGCAGCACTGAGCCCGGACAATCCAAAAGGCTTACTGAACAAGGTCTGGTATGATATTCAGTTGCACTTTGGACGCAGGGGCAAAGAGGGAAATCGGGATCTCAAACCTGACTCATTCGTCCTTAAATGTGACGACAATGGAGAAAAATATTTCACCATGACGTTCAACGAAGAAACAAAAAATCATAAAGACCCACTGGAGAGAGACAGAGAAAACCGGAGGGGCGCTATGTATGAGGAGCGAGGAAATGCGCTCTGCCCGGTAATGTCGCTCGAAAAATATCTAAAGAAAATTGATGCAAAGGCCCTTTATCTGCAGCCGAGGAGGGTAACAGGGAGACAGACAGCTTCTGGTATACCGCCGTTCCCCTGGGAGTAAACCAGCTGTCACAGATGTTACCCAGGATGTGCAAGGAGGCAGCGACACACACGTCTTACACCAACCAAGGTGGTTGCAACCAAAGTGACTGTCGCTGGACTCTTATTTTAGTGGTTGCACAATAAATGGCAACATTCAGATAAATGTAAATGATACAAGTTGCGGTAATATGCAGACATTGTAGCGGTCTGTAGGAAATGTTTATGTGTTGCCTGGCAACAGCCTAGTCTCACTTCCAGTTATGGAACTATTTGTGTTGGCGGAGCCAAATAAATGATTAACTATGTAAACAAATCATAATCTCTTGTGGTTTACTACTGTTAACTAATAAAATGCGCTTGTAGAACTGTTGTATAAAAGCAATATCACACTCGTGGTCGTGAGGTTGTACTTTATAACAGCACTGGTGTGATTATCTGTGGCACTTGGCCTGCGGCCTTGTGCTGTTATACAGTACAACCTCACTCCCTCTCGTGTGATATTGCTTAAGTATAATATGGGACGTTTAAATTTAAAATGGACAGGGATGAAATCACTGTCAGGGTCAGGGCATCAGCAGTGGCAGCAAACACAGAGGCAGCTGAGAAGGTATTTGAATTTCACAATTCCATTAGCACATTTCTGTTGTGAGACCTGTTCTTCTTGCTCTGTGGTTCTTACAAAGTAAATTTCTTCTCAAGCTGTCAGAGCCTAGAGAGACACTGGGGTAGGCAGAGGAAGAGGATGAATAAGAAGAAGAGGAGGACTATGTAAGTTTATTGTAGCTAATTGTGATGAACGATGATTGATGGCAGGGATTATTACACTATTTAATATTTAAAACTAAACCTTGTGGTTATGTCATAATTTCAGATGTAAAGCGTAAAAAAAGGGACAGCCCTAGAGGAACTTTTCAAAGAAGAGGACCACAAGCTGCTTTCCACACAGCAGCAGCAGGCCCCTGTCTCCACAGCCCAGAGAGTGCATCAAGAAATCAAGCTTTATAGAAGCCTTCCTCCCAATCCAACTAAAGACAGTGCCAGTCTCTGGTGGTGGAGGAAGAGTGACACATTGCCAGTGTTGTCAGCTCTAGCTGATAAGTATGTCTGTGTCCAAGCGTCCTCCACCCCTTCTAAAAGGGTGTTCTCCACTGCTGGAGAGACCGTAACTCCAGAAAGATCTTGTATCCTTCCTGAGAGGGCAAACATTATCATTTTTCTGCACAAAAATTGTTAATTTGCCAAAGTTGATAGTTGTGGTCTTATCTTTACAGAGGACTTCTTGGTATTTTTTATGTCAGTTGAATTTTGATTCAAGTTGAATGCAGATGAGCACTGTTAATATTCCAAAAGGCACAAGCTCTTCCTTGACTGATTTCAATCTCGGTTTTTAGTTTTTAAATGGCACATAATGGCAGTTGGGCTTAAAAAGCCAAACATCTATTTTTCCATCTGGACCAATTAATGTGAAAATTGACAAGTTCATAATCCTAAGGCACTCTTGATCATTTTTCAAGGCACACACTAGCATGCCATGGCATACTGGTTGAGAAACACTGCCCTAGGCTATGGATCCCTGGACTTTACTGTGAGAAGTAGCTCACCTACTTTTAGGTTTGTTCTAAGGTTGCTACACATAATTAGTGTATGCTCTGTCCTGTGTCTTCTGATCAAATATTAAAGCAAGTTAATACAAACAAACAGATGTGTACTTATTCCCTCACCCAATAAGAATCGATAAGGAATCGGAATCGTGTAGGGTCTTGATCTCGACAATAAGGCCAGCCGTTTTCTTTGCAGAGGAAGTTATGGTCAAGCTTACTGTGTTAAATAGTCCTCCTCTTCTTTGGTTGTAGTGGCAGACTAAAAAAAAAACACACTGCCATCCACTGTATCACAGTATATAACATCATGCTATTCACTGATGGGTGTGCTGTCTTGAATGAGTGAGAACGGGACGCAGCTCCAACAATAGAAAATCAATATGTGACAGCCGATGTTCATATTGTGGTGGACCACAACAAATAAATTAATTTGTGGGAAACACTGCATTTACACACACATAGACACACATATATTTTACCATCTAAGCAACAAACATACAGAGTGTTTTTGTGATTTGCCAAAGACAACAGGTGTACAAATTGTATATAGAATACTGTCAATACCCACCCTTAGGCCATTAGTGTCAACACACCACAGATGTTATATGTATCTATATACATTGTTAAGCAAGGAGAATGAGAGCAAACACCTACAACTGTTGTTTATTTTTGCAGATTAAAGTTTGTAATTAATCACTTTACTCTTTTAATGTATGCTGGTTGGGGGCCTGGCTTGTCTTGGACACAGGCAAGGGGGCGTCAAGGAAAAAAAAAAGGTTGGGAACCACTGGTGTAGGCCATACAAAATGCCGCTTAAACAAATCTACCGGTATGTTGCAAGCCATTTTCATTTATGTGAAGAGCGCACCTGCGGGTTTGAACAAGTCAAGACTTTTTAAGGCCATTTTGAACTAAATTTAAGACCTACACGAAGTACAAAAAAGTACGGAAAATTTAAGTCACCGAATTACTTTAAAAAATAACTACATTTATTGCCATTCACAGAGCAACTCAAACAATTAAAAACTGAGGGAGTGAGTGTGTGTCAGGGTTATTAGTTTTTAAAATTTCATTAGTTTAACAAGTGATTAAGTAAGGGATCATGCCCGACGAGGTGTCCATAAACAGAAGTTAATGGACGACGCGGAGGCCTTTAACTTCTGTTTATGGACACCTCGAAGGGCATTATCCCGCTTATACCATGGTCACTTGCCAAAGAAAAGAAATTCGGACTATTAATTTACATTTTCATGTGTTTTACAATCAAAATATAAAGTTTTTCACAAGCCATAACTTAGTTTCCCTGGTAACGCCTGAGGGTTTGACTAATACCTGGAACACTCATTAATCTCCCGTAAGATTCTTATGCAACGGAAGCGTTGTTCACTCCTCCAGTAAATAGGACGGATCATAGATACGACTTGGCAACGGGAGATATTCTAGTCCGCTCAGCCATGAGCCAGAAAGCTAACGCTATGCTAGCAAGATTCAAAGTCAATAACATTGCTTACGGTTGATAAACAGTAAATATATAATAATATACTTTGACAGTATGCTAGCTAACACGATTAGCTAACTAACCAGTCATGTCATTGTCCCCAAATAAATAGCAAGATGTTCACGAACAAATGACCGGCCGTGTGTAACGTTACTGTGGCCACAGCCTGAAGTAGAGTTGAACAGCGTATTCACGTAGCAGTAAGTTTAGAGGGGAAGTGAACTTTCTGCAGCTTGTGTGTTACAGTCAGAGGATAAGACACAGAAGGACTGACAGTCAGACTGCACTCAGTGCTGGAAATAAATATTAAGATTTGATACGCCAGCTAGCCATTAATTTACAGCGGTGAACAGTCAATTTGACTGGAACTACTTAGTAGGTGTCCATATATCAGGGGTTAATGGACACCCTGCAGCAAATCAGAATCGAGTATTCCTCCAGACCATGGTATAAGTACCTTTACCTTTAGTACTTTTTAGTTTTTATCTAGGAATTTAATTAAATCAACTGACTAAATTAACACCAGGGTTTTATTTATTTATTTATTATTTATGTCCACACACACACCAGGGTTATTATACGAGTATAACGTATAATAAGGGATTAATAAGGGAATATTGAGTTCTAAAAACTTGACACAAGTCAATCTGACACGGCTTGTAGGCCTAACCAAACAACAGCTTCAAAGATGTGGCATGTGAGCAGGATGCGTCCAGTGAGTCTCTGGACTGTCCTCGACCAAAACTGCTAAACTTAAGTGCGCCTTAGAGACTACAGTGCGGCAAACTCGCTTGCCTGTTCTGCAACTGCGTGCAACGAAATTGCTCTCTGTGGATATACAAACTGTTATGATCAAGCGGTGGGGTTTTTAAGGTATAAACTGCCCTAAATGGGCAAAATTTATGCAACATAAGGCGCAGTGCATGTCAAGGCCCTTAATCTGCAAAAGGCCCTGACACACAAAGCCAAACAGGTGACTGCTGACAATAACGTAAGCAACTTTTGAACTTCAGATACACAAATTAATCCATTTATCTACAGCCTACCTGCTGCAGTATCAGCCATCTCATTTTGACAAACGCCTTCCCAGACATCATGTTGGTCACCGATGAAACCTGAATGACAAGATGGATTCATTCAATTTCACACATATAGCAATAATCAAAATCCAACTTAATTATCATAACATTTGTAATCGTAGAACAAATTCACGATCTTAGAAATTGTCATGCATAGTGTTTTTGTTGTTTGCCACAGACAACAGGTGTAGAGATTGTTTACAGAATGCTGTCAACACACACCCCCTAGCCTTTTAGTATCAACACACCAGTCTGTTACAGGAGTAAATTGAGAGCAAAGGCCACAGTGCTAATGAACCTCACCGCCATTTCCCCATGCCAATGCTAGAATCCACAAAAAGACGTGCCTCCACCTCCACCGTCATGAGGCCCTGCAGAGCTTGGCACTACCCTGGGGAGTCACAGGTGAGGCAAGATGAATCTGGGCCTAGTCCGCTTTCTGGTCCTCCTGACTGATGATCATATCTGCTGTTCGGCACACAAGCACTATTTCAACCTGTGTGTTTTCGTTTTGTAACACTGGCACCTTGATCTGGACAGGATTAAAGTTCCTGCCTTATGTCAATCAAATCAAGGACAGCGCTAGAGTGATTGCAAGGGATATTTTGCACATTACTGTGTGCCCAGCCACAAAAAAAAATCCAACATGGTGGCAATCCTCACCAATGCCCAAACACTGTCTAAATGAACCCTACTTGATCAAAGTACTACCATGATGATATAAACTTGAGTTTGGAATGTCATTATAAAACATGCGAAACTAAATTAATCCATCTTGTCATTCCGGCGTTACCAGTGATCAAAATTACGCCCAGGACAGAGTTCCTTCCCATGAAAAATAACACTGCAGCAGGTAAGCTGTAAAGACATAGGTATGGTTCATGGACAGGTAGAAGATGGGGAAGAGGAAGAGACCTTCCATTTTCAGTTGGACTTTGACAATTTAATCACCTATGTCTGTGTGTGTCTTTTGTATCGCTGCAGAATGGCATACAAAAAAAAAAATTGTCTCCCCGCAAAATAATGTGCACCCAGCCACAAAAAAGTCTAACAGGGTGGAGGTCATCACCAAACACATACACTGTGTAAATTGACCCTATTTGAACAGTTCGGCACCAAAATTACACAGGGATATATAATCAGAGGCCACAGCCTTGCGGGCAATGAATCCCTGTACCAGATAACTGTGGACAGAAGGACAATGTTCTTCATAACCACTGACATTGAAGTCACAGGTGACCCACCCAGAAAGGCAGAGGCCTTGTTGCCCTCTAAGAATTTAACTAGTAGAATGTTTACCATTTCAATTTTGAGTTTCTCTTGAAATGGCTCACAGAGATTTTTTTCCCAATCTGGAAGACATCACTGACTTGCGTGAGCATGTGTAGGATGCCACTGTTCTCATCCTCCTCCTCCACAGGCTCTGAGGATTTCTGCATGTTGATGCCTTGTTTTGGCTTCTGTTGAAAGACATATAAACATATGGCTTGATATCAGCATTTTCCCAAAGAGAACAGGTAATTGAGATGATATTCCTTGCCTGGATAAAAAGGAAGTTGTAAGGAAAGGAGTCAGAAAAATATTAAATGACATAAAAGTACCAAAATACACAGTTAAGTATATACATTGTGGGGCTTGCTCATACTATTTCATCCATCTCTGTCTAAGCAGCTCTTGATCATCATCTAGTCAGCCCTGAGCTTTACTCAAACCAGGGTCTTCTAGGACATGTCAGACTTATATTTTGTGGACTCCATCTCTAATCAAAGACCTTAAACAAAAGATAAGTGAAAAAACAATTGAAACTGACAATACTTTAGGCAAACAACAACAATACTAGAACACCTATCTTAGTAACTGAAAGTATCCTACAAATCAAACGTTACTCCGATATGTACACACACACACACACACACACACACACACAAACGGTCCATCGCGAGCGTATTACAGAGGCGGTTATATTACCAGCGCGTGCGGACCGTTAACACACTCCGATCTACAACCTATTACCTTTGTCAACAGCTCTCGTTATTACCTGCCTAAAGAGTAAATCAATGCCTGTAAATATCTAATTTTTTCCTGTAAATAGTTCCGATTTAACTTCTAGGCATTTGTTTATAATTCCGGCTTCGTCTTCCTTCATCTTCCTCAATCTCAGACGTATTTAACTACTCCAATCGACCGTAAGTAATGTAATGTAATGTAGTATAAGCACGTTAACCGTTAGCCAACGGTAGCTAGCTTGATCCATTCATTCATTTATGAACACTGTGCTTTCTTTGGTGAACTGGGCCACTTCAGCCAACACTCCTTTATTCTCAGTAAAACTGTGTCAATAATATACATTTACTTTACGTGAACTAGGTGATAACTACATGTTGGTCTAATTTTACCGTTACGGCAGTCAGATAATATGAGGTACACGCTAAACAATGGCTGAGTTGTCGTTAGCAGCCTATGTTAGCCGGCTAAACTACAAAGTTTTCTCAGTTGGCTTTCACAATTAACTTATATGTTACATGATTCCTGTGGATTAGAACATTTCAACGTACAGTCAATAAGGTATATGGCAATATTACCAAAGACCTTTAACTCAAGTCTTGACAGTAGGCAGCCATAGCAACAACCCCGGGCTGAAAACAACGGCCCATCAATGCAACTACGCGATTGGCTGCTAGGTTTCCCGGTTCAACGAACCACACGATTGGCCCTTGGGGGGTGGGGGCGGGATATGTTACCACACTCTCTGGTGTTACGGATTTTTCTGTTCACAATGTCTGAAGCGCTCTGTGTTGTCTCTATGGCGCCTGAAGACAGGCGCAAACAGGAAACATGAACCAATGTACAAAAACACCTTAAACACAACTTCGGGGCAAACCAAATAATTATTTTTTTAAATCGCGCATAGTCCATCACAACAGTTAATCAATTAAACTATCGACTAAATTAGCTTTCCTGATCTGGGCTAACGCCTAGCTTCACGTTTGCGCAACTCGCATATAGCCTCAACAAAATCGTTGCAAATTACAAATACTAAATTTATTTCGGAGAAATAAAAACTGCAACGCGCCATCGCATCACGCTTCTTTAGAATGCATCTTGCAAAACTTACTTGTGAAAGTCCTTTTATCCGACGATAGTTCATTTTGTAGGGAGCTTGACTGCAGCCACAACTAGAGGTGGCGTCTTCGTACACGAAGACATCAGGAAGTCGGAAAACAACCGGGTGCAAACAGGGAACAAAAACGTTGGTTCCGGTGTTGCACCAAATTCTGACCCTATGTGAATTTTATTGCAAAATACAGATATTAAAGTAAATACAATGACTTTTTGTAGACAATTTCTTTGACTGTGTACAACCTAGATACTCCGATATACTATCAGAAATACAAAAGACCCCCTCAAAATAAAAACATCTTACTTACCATCTCATAATGTCTTCAACGTTAACATTATTTTTGAAATGCAATATATTAGATACTACTAGTTACCTTGATTTTAATGTAATATGTTATAACAATGTACTGTAATCATAGAGTAATAAATTAGATAGATAGATAGATAGATAGATAGATAGAATTACTTTAATGATCCCAGACTGGGAAATTATTTTGTTACAGCAGCAGTGGGTCAGCAAATAAAACACTTCGTACAAATTTACTTACTACTAATTACTTTTTAGTTACAGTGAACAAAATGCCCAAATAACTCATATAGAACAATTGAATAGCCTTGATGGATCTAGCAAGTCTGGGTATTAACAAGTTTCTAGAGTGTAATATATTTACCAAAAGCTCAAGGAATCAGTCCAGTACATCACCAGTAGTCCTTTGGGGCACTACAGCTTGCTACGTAACTTCCACTAAAACTGCTTGTCTTTGCCACTGACAAGCTGAAATCGTTATTCCAAGTGTCTCACAACAATATGGAAACAATTCCTACCAATAAAGATTTTATATTAAGTCACTTTTCGTAACCAATAAGACAAGCGTCATTCAAGGAGATGTCTTCTAATAATTAAATAATTTAAATAATTTCCCAGTCTGAGATCATTAAAGTAATTCTATCTATCTATCTATCTATCTATCTATCTATCTATCTATCTATCTATCTATCTATCTATCTATGTCTTGCTCTGAAATATCAAAAAGTAGGTTAAACATATAGGTATTGATCCCTAAAGGTTCACTAGAGGTAGTTTTTTGTTGTTGTTGTTGTTTTTAATTGCATAAACACCTTCAGTGATCCATTATCAATTGGCAGGGAAGCTTGCTATCTAGACAGACAGACAGAAATACAGACCCACAAGGCCTTCCATTTCAGTCGGGCTTTTGACACTTAAAAATCACTTTATGTCTGTGTGTGTTTATGTTTTTTGTGTTTCAGAATGGCACTGAAATCCCTCCTCGACAGCAAATGCACCACCCAGTACTTCAGACCACCACCCCTGAAGGTTTCGATCCTCAAATTAATTGATGCCCCAAAAGTTATTTTGTGGGATTTTTCCAACACCGTGGTCACACCAGCCACCACAAAACATAATAAGGTGGCCGTTGTTTCAGACGGCCAGACATGCACAAAAATCACACTCTTTGAAGAATTTGGTGATAGGATCATAGAGGGTTGTACCTACATAATTAGAGGACACACGATCAGGGGCAGTGGTCCTCCCTACTACCTGAATATTACAAACTTGGTGGTGACAGAGGAACTGCACCAACAGGCTGAGGCCCTGCTCTACCCAGCGTCACCTCTCACTAAAATCTTTGAGTGCCAGGCGTCACAGGGCCACATGACTGTGGAGGGCGAGGTAGTAGAGGCAAGTTTTTTTCATCGCTTCTAGTATTTAGATGGTAAAGTGGTATTAAGTGTCCATAATACTGTGATGGGCACTTTCCATTTACTCTTGTAACAAATAGTTTTTTTTATACTAATAAACTTTGCGTCTGTGTTCAGAGGTTGATTGTCTGTTAGTTGATAAAACCAAGACTTCTGTTTACAGTTAAAAGTACTATCATTATAATGATATATAATATCATGATAAAACATGTGAAATTAAAACAATCCATCTCATCATTTAGGCACTACCAGTCAAGAAAGTAAAGCTTGGCAGTGACTGTGTCCCTTTAAAAAAGGTGACACTGCAACAGGTAAGCTTTAAAGCCATAGGTATGGTTCATGGACAGGTAGAGATGGGGAAAAGAAAGGGGAAATAGAGAGAGTGTTGGAATGAAAGAGGGAGGATGAAAAGAAAGAGGCAGGACATGGAGATCAGACAGTAGAAATGAGGCAGAGGAAGAGAAGAGCAAAAGGAAGGTAGAGGAAGACAGATGGAGAGATGGGGAAGAATGAAGAGAAAAAAAGAGAACAGAACAGAAAAAACAAATTGTGCGTGCGTGCGTGCAAGTGCATACGTGCGTGCATGTGCATGTGTGCGTGCAAATTGAGAGGAACTCATGCTAGATAATTTCAGACATACTAAAGGGTTCATGGACAGGTAGAGGGAGGAGAAGGAAGGGTAGATAGATGAGATAGAGGAAGAGGATTGGAGAAAGGAGGAAGACTAGCCAGAAGGAAGAAGGATTAGAAAAGATGAGGTACAGGAGGAGAAGGTGGAAGAATACAGAAAAGGAAGAGGAAGAGATCGAAGGGGAGATAGAAAAAGGAGGAAAAACAGTGGGAGGATGAAAAAGAAGAGGTAGTATTCAAGTGTTATTGTTGTTGTTTTTTAAATGTATTCCCCTATCTTTGACAGGGTAGTGACAAGGTGGAGCTGTGCCTCTGGCGGGAGGCGGCTGTTGAAAGAGTGCAGGTTGGGGAGAAGTTGACGGTGACCCACCTCAAGGTCACCAAAAATGGCAACCTGCAATCAACTGTCCATACCACCTTCAAGGTGCTGTCTTGTATCTGTTTATTGTTTCTTATTCAATATACAACCTTTTTTCCTAATTTTATGACGTTGAAACACACAAGAAAGAGTTACATTTTATTAGGTTTTGAAAATAAAATCAACAACTTCTCTATGCATGGAGTGTTAAAATATGAGTTGATCAGAGTGAGTTAATGAGTGTTGAGAAGAAGGTCTAAAAATCTAAAAAAGTCTACTGCCACCACAACCTCACCCCAGATCGGCAAGCAAAGAGAAATGGATGGAATTTAAACACATTTTTTTGGTGTATTAAAACTACATTGAAAATACATTTTTAAAAAAGCCTCATTTTACATAAAAGAAAGTGTCTTATGCAAATGTTTAGAAATTTCAGCCTTAAGATTGAAGCTAGTTTAGGTGAAAATGCACTGAGAGAGGCAGTGAGGGTGAGTGGTCTGGAAGTGAGGAGGTGAAACACACAGGAGAGCAGGTGGAGCTGAGTGGGCGCAGGGTACTGCACACGAGAGAGAGGAAAAAACACGAGCATGACACAAAAAAAATCCAAGTGTTTTGTTCAAAACACTAGAGCAAAAGCACACAAAAAACATAGCAACACTAGAAAAACAAGGATTGGCAAAAACTCAAGGGTACAACACAGATATATTAGCCACCATACAGGATGAAACAAGCTGGCACAGAAGTAGCGAAGAGACCAAGCTGATCTAGCAGGACTTGATGAGAGACAGACACATTCTAGGAAGAAGCAGGTTAGGAAGAAAGGAGAGGGGAAACAGACGAGGAGAAAACAATAACAACCAATTCTCATCTCATTCAACATGTTTATTTAATCTCTCAACAGAAACCAGAGCCTGAAGTTAAGGAGGGCTCCATCCTGGGGGTAATGGAGCTGCACCGGGAGCAGGGGTTCCTCCAGGTTATGCTTGAGGACAATTCCATTTTTGTCATCAGCCAGGAGCTATGGTCCCCACTGAATGAGGAGTTGGTCAATGGGACAATTAAAGTGGCAATGACCACCCAAGGGGGACAAATTATCAATATAATCAGAAAGGAAGAGTGAAGGGGTGGCGGGGTTGCAAAATGTAGGGGGGGGCGGGGGTGAATGATGTGGTTTTTTTTTTGTGCTTGAATTTACATGTTTTAGTTTTTAATATGTTCAATTGTTTTAATAAATTATTAAAAGGGTGGAGGGGGCAAAATGGGGGGGTGCGTTTTAAATGTTCAGGATTTTTTTTGCGGGGGTGGTAGTTGATTGTTGCAATAACTTTGCAAATGTTCTGGGGTTTTTTTTTTGTTCTTGAATTTACTTGTTTTTAATATGCTCCTATGTTCAATTTTAATTAATTATTATAAGGGTGGAGCGGGGCAAAACGGGGGGATATGTTCAAATCAGATATTGTAATATGTTTGTAAATGTTCTGTTTTCTGTTCATGAATTTTTATTTTAATTATATAATGTTATGTTCTTATTGTTCAATTTTGTTAATAAATGTGTTCTCGTCATGATGCAACAACTCTTAAAATCACTTGATTTGTAAGGGAGTCTGGGATTGTGCCGTTACTAGTGATATTCATCACTTCATTATGAGGTCCATATCCATGCCTTTTTACAAACGCACACACACACGCGTGCCTACACACGCCTTGTCTTGGTAACTACCCTAAATTACCAAATAATAACCGGGTTTCTGTTAACCGCAGGGTCCCCTTTAAACGACGGGTGCAGGTGTATATTTTGATAAATAACCGCAGGTTCAAAATAGGTCAGGGTCTAATTTATTTTATTATTATTTTTTTAATCAAGGAAGAAGACGTGACCACTGACACTGCACGTTTTTCTTCTCCGCCTTTTCACGTATTGTGCTGCTTTCTGTCAGTCACTATCACATTGATGATCGCCATGGCTCCGGTGTAGCAAAGAACTGGAGTAGTATCATGCGGACGGTGAGCGCTGATGGCGCAAAGACTCATGGGAGCGAATTCTCTGTTGATGAGACTGTTGTGATGTATTTCAATTAGATGCTTCCTGTACGTGTCCTGACTGTCAGTGGCGGCCTTAGGCATATAGGGGCCCGTTTCAATATTACATATGAGGCCCTATCCCATAAAACATTTAGGCTAATTACCGATATGTTTGCGCCCATGCGTCTCTGATGCATTGAAACCTGAAAGGATGCAGTTGCCTAAACTCATCATGCCTCCCAGCGAAGCGCATGTTCTTAAAACGATACATTGTGACCAAGTGTTAAAATCTCTATAGGGCAAGAAACCAGGAATGAGCAGGGGGAAAAAACGAGGATTGAAGTTGGTTTTCAACAAAATGCAAATGCGTTTTTCATATTTATGTGCATTATAAGACACGAAGCTGCAACAAGTGTCTGCACGAACAGGTATCTTATTACAATCCAAAACTATAACACCTATAACAATCATGAACTTGAAAATTGGCAACAAAAGTCATCGGGAGTACCAGGATTTTTCCCGGTGGGCCGATCAATAACGGGCCGATGGACGGCCGTTTTTTATTTCTTATTTATTTATTCGTTTATTTATTTCTGCTGCGCCTTGACGTTTCTCTGTCGACCCCAAGAGAGTGAGAGATTGGCGAAAAATCAAACTGAGCTTCAGCGTCCGTCCGAGGACAGCAACAGGACCAGGCTGCCTGCTGGAGGCAGGAAGAAGTCTAGCGAGGAGCCTGAGATAAACATGCGGGGATGAGTTATCAGCAAACGGGCACGCCACGAGAGAGTGTCCCGCAAAATGATCAGGGTGATGGAGAAACAAATGTCCGCCACCGTGAGTGACAGCAGAGATGAGGAGTTTGCAGCGAGTGCTGGTTGGCTGAATCGTTTCCTCCGCCGCAACAACTTCACTTGCAGAAGGATGCCAGAGAATTCACAGAGAAGCTGGAGAAGTTTGTGACATTTTATCCCAGATTTTTGAGAGGAAGGAATTAAACTCCTGTCCCAAATTGCCAACTGGTCCCAAATAAACTCCCCGGCTATTATTTGGTATTGTACGGTATGATAACTCTCCCGGCCCGGTGAGAGAGACATGCATCAAAGTGCTCAGCTGCAGACACAGCAGAGAGGTGACGAGACTCATCATGACTGACAGGCATCAAGGCCACTCAGCGTTACCTTACCGACCCGCCCCCAGATATTTCATTCACAAAAACAGGGCCTGTGGCAATTCTGGACAGCTGTTTTTTTTTTTTTTTTTTTTTCTTTTCTTCCTTCATGCAGCAGCACCGCTTGCACCGCAGATACTTACATCACTGTCTGCAGGGCCGGCCAGTATTTTCCTGTACCGGCACAGCGGTGACAGCAGCCGATACCTCGCGCACGAGCTCCTCAGTGGGTGCTCGAGCACCGGAGCACCCACGGGATCGGCGCAGCTATGCCCTCGGCTGCCGGGCCCGTTTCATTTTTTTTTTTTTTTTTTTGTGGGCAGCGGGGGCCCCCCAGGCTGCCGGGGCCCGTTTCAATTGAAACGGATGAAACATAGGTAAGGCCGCCTATGCTGACTGTTGTTGTTGTTGTTGTTGTTGTTGTTGTTGTTGTATACTGTTGTGTTCTGAGGATATTTAATGTTGAATTGGCATAAATGTTGATTTTATGGTGTGCACCATGACTGAGGATGATAAAGCGGGTGAACATATTCGTCAAATGTGTATAAGTAGCATAGTTTTTGTTTCTAAAACAGGGTTTTCTGAGCCATTCTGAATAGCAAAGAGTTGGTTGACGATAGGCTCTGCTGGGGAAGTTGCCCTAAACGTTGAGATATACTTCAAAGAAACACCCGCTGGATATTTCTGTGTCGATCCCGATGGAGAACAGCAAGACAGCGAAGGCCCCTGCTGGAGGTAGGAATAAGGCTAACGAGGAGCTTGAGATAAACATGCGGGAGTGAGTTATGAGAAACGGGCACGCCACGGGAGAGTGTCCCGCTAAATGATCAGGGCGCTGGCGACACAAATGTCCGCCACCGTGAGTGACAGCAGAGATGAGGAGTCTGCCACTAGTGCTGGTTGGATAAATCGTTTCCTCCGCCACAACAACTTCACTTGCTGAAGACGTACAACTGTTGCACAGAACTTAAGGATGCCAGAGAATTCACAGAGAAGCTGGCGAAGTTTGTCACATTTTCATCCCGGATTTTTGTGAGGGAGGAATTAAACGCCTGTCCCAAATAAACGCCTGGTCTGTTAAGTGACTGAAACAAATAAACGCCTCAGCTATTATTTGGTTTATGGTATGATAACTCTTGCGGCCAGGGAGAGAGACGTGCATTGGCTCGGTCCACAGTGCTCAGCTGCAGACGCAGCAGAGAGGTGACGATTGGCCCAGTGGCTTTTCTGTGTAAAGAATACCTGGCCTGGTGATTGGACAAATTACCATTTCCGCCTCCTATACCAGCCACTCAGCGTTACCTTCCCGACCCGCCCCCAGCTATTTCATTCACAAAAACAGGGGCTTGCGGCCATTATGGACAGCTGTTTTTTTGTTTTTGTTATTCTTCCTTCATGGGCCCCTGTCGGCGTCTGAGCCCCGGTGCAGCTGCACCGGTTGCACCGCTGATACTTGAGCCACTGTGAAGGATGCTGAAGCAGTAGCAGAACGAAAGTTGAACATGTTCTAATGAGAACGAATTTAGCAGAAAAAGCTGCTATTTCAAAAGCTTAAAAGGCTGAAAAGTAACAGGCTGAATGTGTGTGAAAATAGTTTTGATAGCTGAACGGTTTCTCTACCTGGATGTATGCAGGATTACTAGCAGAATTACATTTTAAAATGTCTCCATAAGAATGAGTGGTCAAGATTTTGCAGAAAAAAGACACATTTTTCAAGTACAGCTATTGGTAGTAGCAGCAGCAGCAGTAGCGGTTGTAGTTGTAGAAGACATTATGGACCAAAGTGTTTGTCTCAATATTATACCAAATCATGAAGAGACAAGAAACTACAAGAAACTACAAATACATTTTAATACATTGTCTTTAATCTGATTATAATTTTCTCAGGGTCATTTGTGTCAGTTTGTAATTCACACGGTAATTGGAGCATTTCAAGATTTAATTGAAGTATCAGCAGTAATAAAGCACTAGAAGTCAAATCCATAGCATAATATACAAACAAGCCTGATGAGATACACAAATAGGAATCAAAATATATATTTCAAAAGCATTTACAAAACAATTTCAAATCTATTCATGTGAGCGTTACGAGTTCATTGCACAATGATTACTACACAGATTATTTGATAATAAATCATGAATCAAAAGTGGATAGTTGTTCAGTTGTTGAAACTAATTTATTTACATTATAATACATTGTGAAAACGTGATCGAATAGTTTGCCTATGCATATTTTAGTAGGATTAAAAAGTTAATGAATCGGATTAAACTCAATTTGATGACATTAAAATTATATGATCATAACTCAAGTGACCTGAAGGTAATTAAATGGTACTGAACATTATTAAGTTAAGATCCCACAACATGGGGGCACTTTGATCAACCAGAAGGAACCTTAAAGGATTTTATGGCGGAATCAGAATCAGAAATACTTTAATAATCCCAGGGGGAAATTATTTTTGTTACACACTCCAGATATACAAACAACAAATATTAAGAACAAAATATAAATATATATATATAAATATGTATATATATAACAATATGTAAAAGATCAATGTACAGTTTAAATAATGTGCAAAAAGTGCAAACAAAAACAAACAAAAAAGAAGAATGATTGTCCGTATTTTTGCTTGAGTCAAGTTACAGAAGGAGGGGTGTCTGACTCCCTTAGGGAGGCGTTATAAAGTTTAATGACCACAGGCAGGAATGATTTCCTGTGGCGCTCAGTGGTGCATCTAGGTGAAAGGAGTCTTCCACTGAATGTGCTCCACTGCTGGGCCAGTGTGTTGTAAAGAGGGTGTGTGACATTATCCAAGATGGACTTAAGCTTGGACAGCATCCTCCTCTCTGCCACGGTCGTCAGAGTGTCAAGTTCCTCCCCCATGACATCACCGACCCTTATGATCAGTTTGTGTAGTCTGTTGTTATCTGCGACCTTGAATATGGTATCAATACCACTGTCAAATGCATGTAAGAGACACAGATTTTTGTGAAGGCACTTCAGTGACTCATTAAGAAAAAAAGTATAAAACAAAACAACAAAAAAGAAATAAATAAAAATAGAAATATATCTTGAGACAAAGTTCAGCTAATCAATTTGGGTCTAAAGTGTATTTTGGGACGTTTTCTATAATTTGTGGGATTGGTTGATTATTTAAATGAATTGAATATATTTTCAGTTTTTCTTTCAAACACCAACCAATAAACAATTTATAAGAGAAAAGAAAATACATGAAAGCAGGCATTGCAAAATCAAAATCCACTATTCAGTATTCAGTAAACCAATAAAAAATTCTTAAAAGCTCTGTGCCTCAGAACAACCACAAAGAAATGTTATAGCACCATGCTGGTGGCAATTGCACTGATGACTGATGTGCAAAGGATAGAGATTTTTTAAAACCCATTTAGCAAACTTTGACATAACAAAGGTTATGAGACTGCAAGTTTTTTAGTAAACTGGATCTGAAGTGACTTTTGGGTTAAACTATATGAATTATTTGACTCCTCCTTGCCCACTACTTAGTTCAGAGAAACAAACAAAACTTCAAATGAAATTAGATAAAAGAAAATGTAATTATCATTAAGTTTCCTATTGGGAAATAAATACAAGAAAAAGCAATAAAACAAATTACTAAGACACAAATATGAGAAAAATATATAGAAAATACATGAAAGCAGTCGCCTTCAAATCAAAATCCATAGTGGCAAACAGTTACTGGTTTCAAAATATTTCCTAAGGCAGGGCTCAACAAAATATATATTATCACAATCAGTACAACCAGGCATGTGCAGGCAAGATGTATTCTTAGGTAACTGTTCACTCAACCTTTTCTTTTGTTTTTGGCTTCTTTTGTTTGTTTGTTTGTTTGCTATTTGTTGCTTTTTTTTAAGAGGGAAGAAAAAAGAGTGATGGGTATATACTGGGTAACAGAATTGGGCAATGACACCAATGTACATGCCTGGTACTGATACCGTAATTTCTGTGATTTCTCATATTGTTCAGCCCTTCCATAAAAGGCTTTTCACATCGTAGTTAGACTTAGGCTAATTAGCCCCTGTAGTTTATGGCTTCAAGCTCCAGTAGCCCTGGGCTGACAGTCAGGTCAACACTGTCGTTTCAATTGTGTTAGTCCATCTCACTCAGAGCTGGCTTAACCTTTACTTTTTACAGATTTCTCTGAAAAACATGGAGTTAACGTCACTTTTGTGACTTCAGGTCTCCAGCTTTGTTTCCCAATCAAATCATGTGACAAGGCTCATATCCAAGCCATGTGTTTAGGACGTTCTCAAGACCATACCCTCAGCTTTGAGTGCATAGTCTCAGCACTGGCCTTATCTATAACTGCTCTCAGAAGGGTTTACATTAGCCCAAGGCTAACTATACAATGGTGAAAATCCTTTAGTATACCTACCAGCTGAAACCCCACACTGATGATTACTAATTTTATTAAATAGCCCCCCCTACAGGGTTGCAAGTACAGATGCATGTGGCACCCGACACAATGGATATGATTTCCCCCTTTATCTGTGTCGTCTGTAGGATAGCCAACAGATAAAGATGGAAAGGGAAGGATGAAATGAAAAATAAAAAAAATAACATACATTTTCATGACATGCAAAATAAAAAAAAAAGTTCAATTAATCATATAAGACAAATATTAACAAAACAGACTAAACTGATGTCCTATATTTTACATTTGGTTATTTTGTCCATGGGTCAGTAGATCTTCACTAGTGATTCTGTCATGATGCTGTTTGTTCAATCTGTTCATTGCTGCCACAAACCACAGCTGTCAACAGAGCACTCTGTCAGTGTGAAGATGTAGATGGATGTGAGGTCATGGTCATGTTCATTGGCTAGAAGAACTGCTGCTCCTTATTATCTGGCCACTTTGACATGAGGACAGGCGTTGAGAGGCAGGGGAATGGAGCTCGCCCTGAAGAAAGACAACAGAAACTTTATATAGTCTGAAAACCATGACACAAATCATACACAAGAGTTGCATCATACAAAGTAAGTAAAGTAATCAGTTCAACCTTGAACACGGCAGAAATCCATTTTCCCTCCAGAGCCACCTCACACAGAGGAGTTTTGAAGGGCTGAATGTCTTATGTATGTTTAGCCCTCTGGGCAGTCTGGAGATCTTAGCTGTGGAGTGGCTGGATCACAATGGAGGAAGACCTGAAGAAAGAACTTCATTCAAAATACACTCCCAACTGTAACTTTAAGTGAAAAGCTACAAAAACTGTTAGATACACAGCCAATTTTATCAAAGCACACACAAGAATATTTGTTCAAAAATAAACCCTTATTGGCTTACCTTATGCTTAGTCATGGAGAAACCTTTGCAGTGAGAGGGGAAGCACATGTCTCTATGTGATCCAGCAGCGATGGCTCCATTGTCGACTGATGGTTAAGCCGGTGCAGCTGCCTTGTCTGTGGCACCATGGTGTTGCTGATCATGACTTGATCCTCACGGTATTAGGGAATATAGGACCAAGGTGGACTGGTGTCCTCACAGAGGAGCACTGTGTCTCCTCTCCAGGGAACAGTAAACTTGCATAATTTAGAGTATCTGGGAAGGCCACCCACCCTGCGAGAGTGTAGTGGGACATTTGGTGGGAATGTGGGGTTTCAACTGGTAGGTGGAAGTACATTGGAAAGTATGTGTTACATTGAAAACACATACTTTCTGATGTATTTTTGCTACAGTAAATGTTTGCAGCTGTATACAGCTGCTGAAATAGTTTTGGCCTGTGCATTTATCAACCCTGACCCAGACCCACCCCAACAAATGCACAGGCCAAAATGTGCTGAGAATATAGTCCATTACATCATCATTATCTCTAAAACAATTTAGCCTTTTTCATTATTTCTGATGGCCCTTACCTGCTATGCTGCCGTGTGTTATTATTCATAAGTTTTTATTTGTAATTATATTTCCTATAGTTGCCATGTTCTTAATTCTATTTTATTCTTCTGTATTCTGTGACGCATTTTAAATTAGCCAAGTTTTTAAAATCTTGTTGTACTTTTATCCATCCTGTAAAGCATTTTTAATTAGCCAAGTTTTTTAATGTTGTTCTATTTTTATCCATCCTGTGAAGCATTTTTTACTAGCCAAGGTTTTAATGTTGAACCACATTGGAGAGTTTGCTGTGTGTAATTCTCTCAGCAAAATAATGTCCTTGCAGCTCAATTTCTCTTAGACACATTGCAACATTCAGATCAAGTGTTGAGCAGTGTATCCTCTTGGTCCACCCTCCCTCCCACACAGTCTTAGAGAGACTGAGGCAGCCGGCGAGGTTGTGAAGCCAGGCTGCAAAGAGGATACCCCAACTCAACTTTTACATTTTACCATTGTCAGTTTAAGTTTTGTGCATGTTTTCAATAAAAATGTGACTGCTGAAAAAACCAACATATTATACTTTTTCACTCAAAATGGTGTTATACAATTTCTTAATCCCTGCAATGAATAAGTATTAGTTTAGTCACAAATTCCTAGTATTTTTCAATGTGCTTAAGACTCACCAGATTTTTTCATGAACTGCTGCAGGAGATTACACAGTACACAGGATTGTGATAACTGTAGTATGTTTTCATGACACCTGAAGTGAGACAGTGTTGTGGTTGAGAGATGAAAATGAGGTCCAGCAGTGTGTTCTTCTCTGTGGTTGCAGCAGTGATCAGTTGGGCATATCCCCTCGACCGAAACAGCTCCAGTATTGGCATACTTCCGTTGGATAAGAGATTCTCATTGAAATCACCACAGACAATGATGGGGTGGCAATCCATGATCTCCAGTGAATCCAACAGGTTTACCAGGTTTGACAGGAGTGATGCAATGTTGTAGCCTGGAGGTCTGTACACAGCTGCAATCAGTGCACTCACAGGGGCTTCAACCTTCAGAGCCACAAACTCAAGATCAGTCACATTATGTAGATACTGTTTTTCACGTATCTGAAAGTGGTTTTTCACATAAACAGCGATTCCGCCACCGCCTCTGTTTGCCATTTGTGGGAGATTTGTGTATGACATGTGTCTGTTGCGCTTGAACATACTGTAGCCCTCTAAATGGAGGCTGTCTGCAACAAAGGAGCCTTGTAGGTGAGTTTCTGTGAGACACAGAACATCGGCAAGACACAGTTCATGATGGCTCTTGATGTCATTCACATGTGATGGCAGTCCTTCTGTGTTGTGGTGAACAATGGTCAGAGTGTCATGTCTGCTCAGTGTTTGTTTGAAATGGAAAAGAGGCATCATGTTGTCCAAGTTGACATGTGTCATGGTCTCTAAGGCTGCAGTGACTTCTTGATTGGCATAGATTTTGCTCTCATCTATATCCAGCATGTGCAGTCCACTGAGGGAGGTCACTCTACTGATAGCTACATAAGCCATGCCAGGTTCAAATATGTGTTTCAGTGAGATTACAGCTGAAGTCTTTGTCATACCTTGAACCTTATGTATTGTGCAAGCAAAGGCAAGTTTAATGGGAAACTGTCTGCGCACCACTCCTTTCTGTTTCATATCCTCCTCCGCTCTGTCAATGTACACAAGATTATCAGGTCCTCCAGGTGCTCTATTGCGGTAATTCCTTCCAGCTGTTTCATCATCCATCTTGAGCCCAAGCATAGTGACATGTGCAAAACCACTTTGTTCAGAGGTAATTATCCTTTTTAGCGTGCAAAAGGATCCATTCACTAATCCCTGAGAGACATCAATGTTTCTGGTGAGCATGGCACGTGCACCTTCAGCAACATTAAGTGAATCTGGTAAATTATTTTTGCCTCCTTTTAATGGTTCAACTTGTCGTGCCATTCTGCCACTCTGTGGGTCCTTTTTATAGTCATCTGCATTGATTGTAGTGATATTAGAATGGAGCAGAACTAATGTTGCAGAGTTGTGTGAATTTACTTGTTTGTTAGTTGCAAAAATGTGCAGGGCATCAGTTGGACAAAGTGCTGGCTAAGTGATGGTCTGTGACAACATAGCTCTGTCTGCTTCTGACAACTCATCTGACTTGTCTTTGACACGGATCCTGTTCAACATCTCTGCAAAGACCACATCATCTTTCTGCCGCATGATCTCAGTCAGTGTGACCATCTTAAATTGACTCCACAAGTCTATTTGTAAAGGCTCTTGGATGCAGAGAGGTTTACTGTGTCTCACTGGTGGTAGCTGATAGAAGTCTCCAACAGCGATTACTGACATCCCTCCAAATGGTTTTTGACTGCCTTTGATCTGTTCAGTCTAGCATCCACATATGCAAAAAGTGGCTTGGACACCATGGACACTTCATCAATTATGATGATTTCAGCATTTAGCAGATCTGATCTGACCTCATCCAGTTTATGACCAAGTCCTTGAAATGGAGGTTTTAGGCTTCTCGGCAGCTTGAGCAGAGAGTGCAGTGTTGAACCTGATATATTAAAGGCTGCGGTTCCAGTGAAAGCAGTCAACAGTACAGTGGGGTTTGATATGTCAGCCTCCTCAGCACGTCTCGGCAGTTTGCGCAGTATCTTAAATGCTTCTGAGTAGATGCATTTTATGAGATGTGACTTTCCTGTTCCAGCACCACCATTTATGTAAAAGAAGAATTGCTCAGCATCAAGGCCACAAACACGCTTTATGCACCAGTCTCTGACTGTATGGAACACACATGTCTGTTTATGATTCAAACTCTGATACATCTGACGTAAGAGTGTGGGGTCAACTGCAGTGGGTTCTCTGATGGCTCTGGCTTCTGTTACAGCATTAGCCTGCTTTGCATATTCTGGGACATCCTCTTGTACATTTTCATGATCTGGCGCTCTTGCTTCCAGTTCTTCAATACACTCCAACCTCACTACTTCAGATTCAGGTGCCAGATTACACCATTCATCAATCACACCTCTGTTCTGTTCAAACTCCTCTATTGCACTCTCAATTTCTTCACTGTTTTGATCATATTTTTCTCTGTTTCGCTTCACAATGCGTTGTACAGACTCTGTACGGTCAGCACCTGGTAGTTGAACACGGCCACGTTCGTAGAATGACTCATACGTGGGTAAAAATGGAGGTTTCAGCTCATCGTCTGATCGATAAGGAACATACAGTTTCAGTAATGTGCCATAAAACTTCTCGGGATATTTTTCCTGTGATGTACGGTGAAATCTGATGATAGCAGGCTTATCAGTTTCTCTCCTTTGAACATATCCCATGCCATTCAGCAGAGGACAAACCTTTTTACCTTTTGTCTGTTGGCCATACACAAGTCTGCAAGTTGAGGCAAAGTCTGCCATACACATCTCCTCGAACTCGGGTGTTTCAGGCCTGGCTTTGTACTTGTCTGTCAAAGATGTCATCCACACATGTACACATTCTGATGTTGTGTTTTGCAGGTCTGACATGGGGCGACTCATTTTCACTGGGTTGTCATCTGTCGGTATGAATATGACACCGCGTGAACACTTTTTCATTTTGATACCACATGCACGGGTGACAGCCTCCTGGGAACTGACCTCTCTCTTTTTGGAATAGGCCTGCATGATTTCCCTCATTTCATCACACTCATTGACATTTTCTCGGTTGGAGTTTTCAATGAGTGTTTTGAGATACTCACTGACAGAGTTTTCACTTTTGCAAATATATGTGCAGATGTAGTTTATCAAACTGTAATAATTCAGTATGAACTGAACATCAATATTTGCATCCCAGGCAGAAAGTAGAGCTGCGTTATATGGATTTACCCAGCAGTCTTTTGGGTCACGCCTCAGTATCACAGCATTTGATTGTTTCATTACGTGCAGACATTTCTCATACTCGCTGAGTGTTAAATCACATCAAGCCAGGAGCTGGTCTAAACTCAGGGAGGCAGTTTCAGGTTCATTCAGCAGCAAGTTCAGTGGTCTGAGCTTTTCTTTTGCTTCTGCCAGTTTTTCTGGGTCATCTTTATCTCCAGGTCTTGTTATCATTGTCCTTCTGGAAGGTGGTTGGGGAAAACCAAAACGACATCCAGAGCTAGCACTTCTGAAACATGTCCGTGTGTGGTTTTTGCTGTGCATCTGCACTTCTGTGACTTTCTGGTACAGGTCACGCTGTGTAACTGGGTCAGGTAGCTGTGCACTGATATATTTGTTCACAAAGTCACAGATAGTTCGATCATCATCTTCCTCAAAAATAGGAGCTCCTTCTACCCATAGCAGGCAATGTATGTGTGGGCTTCCTCTGTGCTGAAACTCAACGCGGTAAAAGTAATCGACAACTTTACCAAGAGGTTGTGCAGGCGACAAGATCAAATCTCTGTATAAAGCCTCGACACGCTTATCAAACATGCGCATTGTAGTCACAGGATTGCTTCGCAATATTTCACACTTTGTGGGCCAGTCAAGTTCATCAAAATCAACTTCCTCACCCTGCTGACATTTTATTGCTTTAATCACTTCAGGCCAACGCATTTCTGCTGCAGAAAACGTACAAAAGAAAGTAGGAGTTCCGAGCTGTCTTATCATGGCAAACAGATCTCTCGTAGTTTTCTCCCAATAGGCTGGTGTCCCTCTCAGCGGCTGCATTAATCTGACTGCATCTTTATTTCTCACTAGTCGTTCAACCTCTCGTTTGTCTTGCAGCATTCCTGATGTTATTTTGCGTCCATCTCTGGTGAAAGGTTTTCCCTTACGTAGTTGAATTGTCATGCTTGATGTGGCCAAGTGTATTTCAGTCACAAACTGTGCAAAGAACAAATAGTTTGTGTCTCTGGCAAAGCGATCATCAACACCTAAAAGCCTGGTTTTGAAATAACCACTAGGTGTTATTTTGGTAAGTCTCTGTTCATCTAGTGTATTTCGACCAGTGGGGAACTGAACAGGGAAAGCCATGGCCTCAAGTTTAGGTGTTTTGAAATAGCTGACTGGACTATTTCCTTCTGCAGGAGCAACAGAGTAGATTCCTTCACTGAAACACAATATGTCCTCTGAAACATCGCGTGGCTGAAGGCATGACTCTAGAGCAAGACCACCATTTGGCATGTCACCTTCTTGTTCTGGATCATCATTCTGCTCCTCTGGTTGGCTGTCATCACAAATTACATTTTCATTGTTGTTCACTTCATTTTCAGAACCATTTTCTGCCTCACACAGCGCATTTCTCTCACACATGTCAATTTCCATTAAATCATCTTCATCATAATCAACATCCTCCATGGCCACATTAACATCATCATCATCTTCCTCATCGGGAAGTGTTGGGTCACACAGCTCAGCCTCATCTCTGATAGTAATGTCCTTATACTGTGGGTGAATCTGTTTGAGTTCATTCAGTGCTCGCACCAGTTTAGACCAGGTAACAGTCTGGAACAGCTGATGACCTCTGTAACACAAACGCCTCTTCAGTTTAACTCTCAGGACCTGAGACTCACTTCTCAGTCTTGGCAGAGCGTTAACAGTTTCCTCACCTGAGATGGAACACAGACAACATTCCCTCGAATACACTGCTGACGTCCTTTAGGAAGAGGAATAATTTTTGCAAATGTTATGCACTTGGCGATTAGATGTCTTTCCATTATGTTGAGATCACACAGTAGGGGAGAGTGGGGTAAGATGAGCCACTTTTTACTTATGTTGTCCTGGAGGCAAGGAAAAATGTCACAGAAATAGAATGAAAACATATACCTTTATTTCAGGATGTTTCCTTTCAATTGAAATGAACAGAATGCATCTCTGACAAAGCTTCCCAAAATAATGACTTCTCAAAAAAAATTGCTCCTCTGGCTCAACTTGCCCCAGGTTAGGGGTAAGTTGAACCAGGTCAGGGGGTAAGTTGAGACATCTGGGGGTAAACTGACCATCTGAATTTAAAAATGTAAACCATAGCATATTGTGCTACCAAACATTTTTAACAGTTTTGAACTTATGAGAACAAACCACCAGTTGGTTTCAAAACAAACCACCAGTTGGTTTCAAACCATTTAATCAAAACAACTATTCAATATTCCAACTGTCAAGGTTGCAGGAGAATATGAACTGTTGCTCCCTCCTTGCAGTTCCTCCAGCCTTTTGAGGTTGAGGTAGCTTCTTCAGCACATCACTCCGTGGGAAAGATGCCTCATCCTTTTCTTTGAATGCAAAGGTGGGCTTTTTACTGCCAGTGATCCCTCGGATTCTTCTGAGAAATCTGGCACTCACTTCGTTGCCCGTAAGGCTGTCAACCAAACCAATGTAATGGTGGCTCCTGCATTTGGATGCAAATTTTACGATGACAAAGTCACCAACTACCAGATCTGAGACATCTGGTTCACTTCTTTCATCGCTGGAGCTCTCATGCTCAGAAGTGTCATCAAATGGGATGGCAACATCACTCTCCTCAGAGCTGCTTTCCATTGCAATTTTTGTCTGAGTTTGTGTCCTCTTCAGCCTTCTTTCAGTTTTGCCTTTCTGTTTATTTTTCCTCTCTTCATGGGCACGTTCGATTGCCAGCTTTTCCGGTGTATCAGTCAGGATTCTTGTCTTCACACGCTTTCGGTTTGTTTGTTTCCTGGGCTGCTGACTTTTGGGTAAGGGTACAATCTCAGTAGGAGACACATGGTTGCGGTGTAAATCTGTGTCACTTGGTGAAACACATGCATGTGCAGGGCCTGGTGAAGGTAGCTCAGAAGAGAGGGAGGTTGAAACCATGGGTGCATCACCTGCAGCTGCAGGCTGCTGCTCCAGGTTGGGCCTGTCTGACACCATGGATGGCTCAAACTCTGCATCGGAGAAGACATCTCTGTTGTAAGGGAAAATCCCAGTGGATCTGAATCCAGAGGAGATATTTCGTGGTGTCATTGCTGACATGAAAGCATCATTCACACAGCCAGGGATTTGGTATATGTTGGCTGTTTTGCCTGGGTTGGATCTCATCCAACCATCAAGAGCTCTGTTGTAATAGGTCTTAAATGGACCATACACACTCTTATCCAGAGGCTGCAAGCGATGGGATGTGTGGGGTGGAATTGTGAGCATAACAATACCATTTGTTTTTGCTATGTCCAAAGCCTTCAGTGAAATGTGGGCTTCGTGGTTATCCAAGTTGAACCATTGGCTCAATTTACCCCATAGCCTTTGGCTCAATTTACCCCATAGCCACCATTTTGGAAAAAACGGGCTAGCTTAGAAATTCAGGCTAATCTTTAGTGAAGTGATTCAGATGATTTTATATGTTAGCAAATCACCAACATGTATAATATATAATTTTAGACCTGGATGATTTTGCTTTGACATAACAGTCATTATACCTCATATGCAAAAAATTTACTTTGACAAGCAAAAAACAGTTTTTTGTGTAAAAAAATACTTACCACTTCTCCCATGTGCTTCTCTGCATCACAGCAAGATGGAAATGATGGGTGCTTCCTGAATTTATGGTCACATGACAAAACATGTGCACGATTACCTAGATACAAGGGGTGGGTCAACTTACCCACTGGCTCATCTTACCTCACTCTCCCCTACAGGTGGAATGTCAGTTAGCTCTAAGTTGTTAGCTACAGCAAGGCTAGGCATGACTCCGTTTTTAAGATGACCATGGCAGGTGTGACAAATCCACTCTATCTTTCTCTCATCAGGCACTTTGCACTGTTCATTTCTGCAGTTATCGTCACAAATATGAACATACTTTCCAGTCAAGCATGCTTCAACCACATCTGGATTTTTCACATAATTTGACCTTGTGCAGCATTGAACTTGGTTTGGAAATGAAGCCTTATGACACACAGTGCAACAAAAAGTGGGACCTGCCTTTATTTGCGATCTGAAAACAGATATGGCCTCATTGATCAAAGAGTTTTCAACCTCTCTGTCATTCTTGTGTGCTTGTCTATGTATTTGTCTGTATTTCCTTATTATATTCATTGCACATCTCATACTCCTAAATACAGGATTCATGTTACGCCTCTCACGCATTCGTTGTCTCATAAGTTGTTTTTGTTTTTCTCTGAATTGACTATCATTTTTGTACTTGATCGTTATGTATTGTCTTTGTTTGTCTTTGAACTGACGATTGACTCTGTATCGCTTTGTGATGTATTCTCTTTGTTTGTCTCTGAAATGAGAATCTTCCCAGTACTTCCCTTTAATGTAGTCTTTTTGTTTCTGTCGGAATGTAGGCTTTTCTCTATATGCAGTTGTTATATTACTTCTCTTCTTTTGGCGTAATTCAGGTTTTTTTCGATAACAGTTTCTGAAATGTTCTTGTTTCTTTGCTCTGAAAGTTTTCTCAGAAGCATACTTTTCCTTTTCTTTCCTCTTTTGATTCTCCTTTCTCTGAGATATCTTTCCAGAGCACAAAAGTCTGTTCTTATATTTTCTTCTTGCCTGCCTACTAAGTTTTGATAGTTTATGGGAGATGTCATGTAAGGCACTATCACTCACCACTGTATCAATTATTGGAACAGAACAGCTTGGTTTATTTTGAGGAGCATCTTGTGATGTATCTGAATTCAAAGTGAATTGGCTCAATGGCTCTGGTTCAGTCTCCATGTCAGTGCATGCTTCATGTACAGTGTCATTGCAGACATCAGTAACAACAGTGGTTAACCTGGAAGCACTCAGGCTTGACTCCTTCTGAAGAGCATCTTGCAGCACAGCAGTTGATTTAGCAGCAATCTCAGCTGTAGCTGGACTCTGCATGTCTGGTATGGCATTGCTCAGGTTTGTTGTGTTCACACTGTAAAACTCCACAGGCTTCAACTCATATCTACAGGAGGAATGTGTGTCCATCAGCTTGTGTTGCTTCATGAGCCTGTCAATCATGTCACTAAGACGTGGGAATGTCAGCATGACAGCTGTACCAGCCATGACCAAACCCAGAGATACAGGCAAACCTTTGGCTGTTCTGGAGTGTGGATCAAAGAAACCGTATCTGCCTGACCTGGTTCTGAATACTGCAATACACAACGATGACATCATCAGCAGTGCGTATTGGACCTCTGTTAACAAACAGGCCAGTCCTGCCTCTAGGTCCAGAAAGTCAGCTACAGCTCCGGGTAAAGGTTCGCCAAACGTCCCATACTTTGAAAGTATTTCCATGTCTACATGAAGTCTGTGCCTGCGTGTACAAACTTTAGCAGGTAGCTCATCAGAAGCCAAATGGCTGTGATCAGGGAACCTTTTCCTGGCTTCTTTATATAACACATTACCTTTATCCAAAACGAGGTCGGGGTCTGCTCTGGTGATGTTTTCATTCTCATAGAGAAATGCAAGAAAGGTTAATGAGTTACAGGTACACTGCTGGTTCCTGAATTTGCCATACTTAAGAGAGGCCTGGCTGCGTGATACACAGACGTGTTGTTCAGAAGGCTGTTCTGTGAGGTTCGTATAGTCTGCATTGGATGGACCTGCTACACTGAGGTCTGCCTCTACAATGTCAAAATCTGAGATCTGGTGCACATCACCTGAATAGTTAACAGCATAGGAGCAAACCTTTTCACTGTGATCATGACTGTGACGTCCCCTCTTTACCATGTCAGCATAAGACACCTGCGGCAAAGGCACATCACCTGAATGGTTTACCTGGTTAGCATTAGAAGTAGCTGCCACACTCTGGTCATTACCTTGCAGTGTTGTTCTTACCATGTCAGCATAAGACACCTGTGGTAAAGGCACATCACCTGAATGGTTTACCTGCTTAGCATTCGAAGTAGCTGTTACACCTGGGACATTACTGTGAAGTGACATCTTTACAATGTCAGCATAAGAAATATGTGGTGAGCTCAGTGCATCATGTTGATCTCCCTGGTTGGAACATGGGATGCTGCAGACATCACCTCTCCACTGCTCTGGGGACAAACACCTTCTTCCTGTTCAGTCACTGTAGCACAATGCATCTCACCTGATCTCTGCCAACGTATGCATGCAGCTTGGGACTTCTTACTTTTCCGAGGCATTGTTGTAGATTCAAACCAATTATTTTTTTCAGAAAACCCTTTTTTAGCCTGTGAAAATGGCCAAGTATGCTCAGGTAAAATTCAAGTTTATTTGTTTTACCGTTTATTCAGTGCATTAAATTCAAAATGTGGTATTCAACTGAGAATAGCTAACTGTATGCTAGTACTGTACTTTTCAGTGACAGTAATCCAAATCTTATTTCTTAACAAATGTAATATATAACACTAAATAAATGTATTCAGCTTTATATTCAAATATCAGAATCAATCACAGCTTCCCCAAACAACTGATGGTGTTTTTTATTACAATATATATAGCTTTAAACAACAGTAAAACACTTATTGATTCAAATAATGTGAGCAGAACCAAAGATGAAGTAAAATCAGATGTAAGTCAGAGACAACAACTGCACTGTATATGATTTTACCTTTACACTTATTCCCACTAGTTCAGTACACAAACCTCAGTTTGTTTTTAAGTTTTGTAATTAATTTAACAATCAAATTAATTAGAATTTATGTTAGCAGTTCAAAAACCAAATGCTGGTTAATTCTTGTCAAAAGCTAATCAATGTTGTGGTTCAAATCAAATCAGGTCAATAAGGTTGTGGTAACTGCTCCGACAGAGCGTGTAGTGTTTTGTCAAGATAATGTTCTTGTGAAACTTGTCCAAAAGGTGTTAAGTCAAAATGTCAAGCCTTTGCAGGTCAGCCTTTGTGGGTCAGCCTTTGCGCGTCAAGCCTTTGCAGGTCAAGCCTGTATTGTGTATCTCAAGCCAAAATTCAAAAGCCAAAATCTCAAATCTGATGGATAGAAAGGGAGAGAGAGCGTGAGAGGAGAGACAACAGATAGAAAATCAGCAGGGCACCTGTAAGACAAAATGGGAAGATCAATTAGACTGCTGTAGGGAACATATGAAAAAAAACTCAAGTAGCTTCTACCCTGAGCTAAACATGAACATGATGTAAAAACATTAGGGATGCACATAAATTATGCCGATAAATTATTGGCCAGCAGGGACTCCCATTCATTCATTTGAAATGTGAAAACCAGTTGTCATGAAATGCATCAATTCAGTAGGGCTTGTCTTGAGGTCTCATTTTATTTCCACTGCAATTTCACCACAGTGTGTTGAAGCAGCTGCTGTAGCCAATAGGAAAAAAAACGGTGTGCTTACTGTCACATCACTACAGAGTGACATGATGTTAACTTTCTTCTCAGGAAATCAAGGGGTCACATCTCACATTTATCTGATCAAATTGTTTTTCAGAAGGTTTAATTTATAAACTGTGTACATGATTCCCACAAACAAAGTTTAATTGAATGTAAACCCATGAAATATCAGTTTAAAACAATCATAATATCTCTGTGTGCTCTTACACTTCGGAGTTTGCAGGCCACACAGGCTGGCAGGAATGCAACAAAGTTCAATCAAGTGAGGGAGAGAGAGAAGCGAGAGTTACAATCAGTAAAGAAAACCAACCTCAACTCATTTCAATTTATGGCATTAATACTGTTCCATCTCAGCTCTCTGTACAGTGAGCTGGGTACATTGTATACATGTTGCCTGTTCTTCACCAAAATCAGTCTGTGCACCATGAATGACATTACCACAAAATCAGCTGTGTGTGTGAGAGACAGAACTGTTTGTTTTGAGTAACTAATATTCTTACATGCAGCAATGCTGAAGTTATTCAATACCTTTTGACAGAAGCAACTTTCACTCTAAATTTAAAGTAACGTGCCCATTTTCTAAATTTTTTAGACATAAATAACAATAAAGATACCACAAAATATATAAACCATGTGTGAATCTAAACTAAATTAAACAGTTTGAGATACTAAACTGTGTTTCTGTCAATTTATGTAGGCTGTTGCTCTTCCCATACTTACCAGCCAAAAACGCAGCAGTCGATCAATGTCCTCTATATCTAAGAAAGGAAACATACATTAGTTTAACTACAAATCACAATTAACTACTTCTCCATCTCAGCTCTGTGTATACTTAAATATATCATTTTGTTGGTATTAATGTGACTTGTCCCTTCTGTTTGTTTGGGTTGGACTTACACACACACACTTGTCGTCATCATCATACTGCTGCCTGCGAGTCAATTCCAAATATCAACAAAAGTGTCGACTTAAGGAATATTATGTAAACGCAGGGTTCTCCCCAGACAGTGGAATTGACAGCAGCTAAATGACGTTGGCTCTCCTTTCATAACTCCTTCGCGCGCTAGTCAAGTAGCTGCTATTAACTGCAGCTAACAGACGTTGGCGGCAGTTAATAGCAGAGGCTTCGTGTTTTTGGCTAAGACAACCAACAGCCAACGCACTAACAGCAATTTTCAGTCCCAGGCAACAGATAGAAAATCAGCAAGGCACTGCCTATCTTAACTGAAAACTGCTATTAACTGCAGCTAACGGACGTTGGCTGTCTTTTCATAACTCCTTAACGCGCTAGTCAGTTATCAGTTAGCGTTAGCGATTAAGCTAGCAACGTTACCATCGTGTAGCCAAACAATATAGGCTTTGCCTAACAATAAAAAAAACTCTGCACCCATTAATTCAGGTTTACTCTCATATGAATTACACAACTATGAATGTACTGCTAAAACAATAAACCTGTATTTCAACCATTCATAACTGCTGGCCGTGACGGCCGTCTTACCTGACAGACAGCATACAGCGACTGAAGTGTCATCCGGTCCGGCTGCTCCGACGAAGTTTGAGTGTGGCGTTCAGGGGACACTCGGAAATTCTGGGGTTGAACCTCTGAAAGCGATCCCCAAACCCTGCAATATCTCATAGAACAAGTGGTAAAACGTTTGCCGAATGAACAGTCGTATCCAAATAGTAAAGACTGTGCTGTACAATGCATTTCACAACGTTCATACAGTTTCTACTATAGAAACAAGTTTCAAAATTGAGTGTTTTTTTAAGGGAGTCCGGCAAAGAAGTAACAGGGTTTTACAGCCATGTTGCAAACTGACACATTTCGCAGTGAAACAAAAATTGTAATGCATGCCACTTAATGCCGAATTCAAAAGACAGTGTCATAGGCATTTCAACATTTTTATGAAGTTTCTCCTCGTGATGCAACAACCCTTAAAATTACTCGATTTGTAAGGGGGGCTGGGATTTGCCGCACACACACACACACACACACACACACCAGAATTATTAGCAACCGCAGGTGAATTTGTGTGCTGGCGGGTGAATTTAATCAGTTTACCAGCCACTATGGCGGGTTCATTACAGTCAGATCTGATCCAATTGATCTCAATGATCGATATCTTGGTTAAGGCACAACAGTGCGCTTTCCACGCCTTGGATCCGGTCAAGTGATATGTTTCTGGTTGGACTTGCGAAGAGCCGGTATTCAACACTAGGCCTACCACAAGGGCCGTAAGCGGTCATTTGGACCGCTAGATTTAAACTCTATAATCTCTCATGTAAATACTCAATTGAGTGATGAATGCATTTTTTGTGTCATGATATTAAAAAAACAAAAACAAAAACGAAATAACACCAAAATGTACATTTTAACAAGTTTAATTATACATTTATATTCCTCGCACAGTCACCACACATAGGCTTGTGGTATTTCAAGTGTCCGACGTTTGGTTCCGTTTGCAGCTCTTTCGGACCGGCACTGCCTCCATGTCCGTGTCTGCTGCTGCTGCGGTGGTCGTTTCCGCTGCTGCCCACCTTGTGCCGACTGCCGCGGCTGCTTTCCCCTCAGGTATTCTGCCCTCAGCTCCTCTGCCAGCTGCTGCAGAACTTTCCTCCGGGCTCTCCTTTTGCTGGTGCGCTCCTTGAATAAGCTGCGGACATTGATCCCAGCCAGGTCGATGCTGTTATAGAAGACCATCTTACGTACCGCCCTCGCCGTCTGGTCCGGGACGTCCTCGCCGTACTTGGTGTTGTTGTAGTATATGTCCGCAGTACTGCTGTGTAATTCACACAGAAAGCCAGCACCCCACATCAGATTGACGTGATTCTTTCTGAGTGTCATCCTGAGGTATAGTAGTTGAGATAGTATAATAGATAGTAGATAGTAGAATGAGATCGCGGGTACAAGCGGCCGAAATGGGTTTTCTTCGCAGGGTGACTGGGGTCTCCCTTAGACATAGGGTAAGAAGCTCAGCCAGGGAGGGACTCGGAGTAGAGCCGCTGCTCCTCTGCGTGGAAAGGAGCCAGTTGAGGTGGTTCGGGCATCTGATGAGGATGCCACCAGGGCGCCTTCCTACGGAGGTGTTCCTGGCACGTCCTACTGGGAGGAGACCTAGGGGTAGACCCAGGACCAGGTGGAGGGATTATATCTCTTCTCTGGCCTGGGAGCGCCTGGGGATTCCCCAGTCAGAGTTAGCCGATGTGGCCGGGGAAAGGGATGTCTGGGGCTCGCTACTGAAGCTGCTGCCCCCACGACCCGATTTTGGATAAGCGGTTGACAATGAATGGATGGATGGATGGATGGATGGATGGTGTTTTAAACTGTGCAATTACACAAATACACAATCACACAATGTTGTTGACAGGATTTTTATTAACTTTTGGCACTCTCAGATACTGTATGTATAATTGACCTTTTGAAGTGCTGGCTGGATCCTGTCTCCAGAGGGTTCAACTCACTGAACGTACATAAAAAGGACAGACAGACAGTCAGGCAGACAGACTTATGATCGGTTCATGCAAATGTGACAAATAAAACTGCTTTTTTTTAATCTCAATTTTAACCAGGTATTCATTTGAGAACAAATTCTTATTTACAAAGGCTGTCTAATCTTCACAGTACTACCTTTTGGAAGGCCAGTGGGGGAGAGAGCGAGTGGGACAGATCTGCCCAGTCCCTGAGCAGCATGCGTTTCACAGACAAGCCACAACGCAGAGTGTAAACAACGTCACCCGGTTCAGCACCATGGACAGCTGCAAGGGCGGGTGCGTGTGTGTGTGTGATGCGCTGCAGCGTGACGTGTAACCGGGCGCTCACACCAAAAGCGACCTGAGCGACCTAGGCGACCAACTGCCATTCATTTTCAATGTACGCTGGCGACGAGGAGCGACCGGAGCGACCGGCGGCGTGAGCGACGCGATTTCAGCGATTTCAGCGACGCGACGCGAGCGACGCGATGCGAGCGATGCGAGCGACGAGAGTTGACAGATGCTCAACTTTATGCAAATGAGCAGCGGCGCGACCGCGGCGACAGCCAATTGGGGGCTGATCTGGATTCCGAAGGCGGAAAAAGGCGGAAATGCCTGCTGCTTGAAAGACCCGTCCTTCGGTCGCTTTGGTCGCTTCAGTCGCTGCAGTCGCTGCCACACAGGCGACTGCAGCGACGCGATGTGAGCGATCAGAGCGACCACAGGCGATTTTATCGCCTTTGGTGTGAGCGCCCAGTAAGGCTAAAGGTTAGGAGACCTCATATGTGGAAACAAAACTCCTTTTTTTTTTTTTTTAAGAAACACAACTCCTGATTGTTGGCTGTAACGGTTAATATAATTTGTGATCTTTTTATGGATTAGATTTTCATATTTTTTTGTAAAATGTATATTTTTTATAAAAAACATCCCAGGAAATAGTAACCGAGATATTTACTTCGGGTACTTAATAGCTAGTAACGGCCATGGTGGTAGGCTATTTCTTTCCTCATATACAAAGACAGTTGCAGTAAGTTACTTTTGTGGAAATGATGTGTGGTCAATATGACCGCTTATGGTTGAAATAGGTAAAACATATTATATATTTTTTATTGTTTTTGTGTAGTTTCTAAAAAAAAGATACAGACACTTTTAACAAAAGTCATGTAACAAATGACATCCACATTTTTGAGTGGAGGGGAAAGATCAATAGACTTGGCAGGTAGTGATGGGCAGTCAGGGCTTCTTTGGTTCAGCACCACGGACAGCAGTTAGAAAGAGAGAGACCAAACACATGCCCCAAAACAAGGTGAGGGGGGGTCCGCTGTGTGATAGTGGAGTGGAGAGTCAGCAGCTGGATTTTGCAGCCACGGTCAGTATTAGTAGGTGTGTAGGCAAACAAAAAAACAACAACCACAACGACAATTATTCATTGTATTATTACCTTTGTAGGAAGTTTTGAAGTGGATTTAAAGATTTTCCCATTTACTTCAATGTTAAAAACATTTTTAAAGGCAGAAAGAGCTTAAAATGGCTGCACACATAGTGGAGCAGGAGCAGAGCCAAAGATTAAAATGTCCCCATTAGAATGAATGGGAAAATGCCTCCCAAGCCCCTGCAATTTTTGAAAAAACTGTAACGGTTATCACCAAAATATTTATATATTATAAGTTGGAATGGTGTCTGTGGTGAAAGATGAGTATTTTAAAGGGCTGGAAGAGGTTAAAAAGGTGAAAACATATGAAAAGCTGTAAAGTAAGAGGGCTGTAAGAGGTTAAAAAGGTGAATAAAGGATGAAAGCTGTAGAGTATGAGGGCTGGAAGAGGTTAAAAAGGTGAAAAAAGGATGAAAAGGCAAAAAAGTTTAAGGGTGAAAGAGCTCAAATAGGTGAGAAAAGGATGAAAAGGTAAAAGATGTAGAGTAAGAGGGTTGGAAGAGGTTAAAAAGGTGAAAAAAATATGAAAATCTGTAGATTAAGGGGGCTGGGAGAGGTTAAAAAGGTGAATAAAGGATGAAAAGCTGTCGAGTACGAGGGCTGGAAGAAGTTAAAAGGGTGAAAACATATGAAAAGCTGTAGAATAAGAGGGCTGGAAGAGGTTAAAAAGGTGAATAAAGGATGACAAGCAGTCGAGCAAGAGGCCTGGAAGAGGTTAAAAGGTGAAAACATATGAACAGCTGTAGAGTAAGAGGGCGGAATGAGCTTAAAAATGTGAAAAAAAGACTGAAAAGGCCAAAAAGTTGTAAAGTAAGAGGGCAGAAATAGGTTAAAAAGGTGAAAAAGGGCTGAAAGGTGAGAAGTTAAAGGCAGAAAGAGCTTCAAATGGCTGCAGACATGCTGCAGCAGGAGCAGAAACACAGACGAAAATGTCCCCATAAGGAATGAATGGGAGAATGCCTGCCAAACTCCTGCGGTTTTTGGGAAAACTGTTATAGTTATCGGCAAAACATGCTACATGTTGAGTTACAGGAGACATTGCTGAACGCACCCATGTCATTTTTATTTCTGTAGAGTGCATAATGAGAGCACAGGAGCGAGAGACAAAACATGTACTGTCTGCGATCCTCCAGAAATTTGGGCTCAAAATTAACATTGCGGCTTATGGGGAACATTCAGGAGTGCTTGTCGCTCTCGGGCTTCTCCAAAACCGTAAGTCCTACAGCTGAAATGAGACCATCAGCTGAAAGCCAAAAAGATTTCCTACATTTATATGCCTATATTGTTTATGTCAAGTACAAGATGTGGGATCCAAATCAAGCTGAAGCAAAAAAAAAATCCAATTTTTGGAGCTGCTCCTCACTCTGGGGTGCGGCAGTTGATGATGTCACGCACTCTAGCTCACGCAATACACACCCATTAAAAACTCAGAAGACGGGCTTA